>NC_056745.1:1350502803-1350780303 GCF_019279795.1 Protopterus annectens
CAAATCCGAGGTTACTGTACAGCTGAGAAAGGACAGAACTTCAGTTTCCATAGTGCACAATCTTTTCAATGTTGTGTGATTTTGATGTTTTGTTCCATAGGGATTTTGTGACTTTGATCATCTGGTCTCAATCTTTTAAATGTCGACATTATGGTAAATTGACCTTCTGACATAGACCCATTCATATATATAATTTAGTAGAGGGTGCAGGGGGGCTTGTCCCCTTACAAAAATATATTTCTGGTTTTTACTGTTTCTGAATAACCTGTTTTGATGATTATTTTTTGGAAACTTGTGATTTGATCAAGTGAGATTCAATTGCTCTTATTTAAACCATTTTATAGTCTATAAATGGACTCAAATGAAACATGAAAGTACCGTGTAGTACACAGCAGAGCTGTTTAGACTAGTAGAATATTGCCAGATTAGAGAAAACCTGGCATACATACTCAGCGATATACTTGAATGGCACATGTTATGAAAACAAATAAAAGAGACTGATTTCGAAGGAATAATTCACAAGCAAACATTAGGTTTAGCAGTAGCAAAACATAAACATGAAGAATTACATCAGAAAGCGATAGAGAATTCTGTTAACAGGCTACCTTTCAACTCTAATAAATATATAAATAAGAGTTCAGCACAACAGTGCCACATGAAGCCAATCTGAGCTGGTTTACTTAAAAATACTGTAAAATGCTATTAAAAAATTATATAGTCAATGTGCATGTAGACAAACTATAAAAGGAAACAAACACAACATCTGAAATGATTCAAATGTATGCATACAAAATGGTGGATGCAAGAAGCATACAAAATTTGAGTCAGGCAGAGAAGATATATTGTATGGTCCAATATTCTTATAGGTGTACAATATGAATAAAAGTGAGCAAAGAAATTATGTGGATCACATCAAAGGTGGAAAGAGTGAAATTTAAAACTGAATCAGACATATAGCTGTTTTGTCTCTGTAACATTAACAAAATTGTTTTTACGATTGTTACTGGATAATTCAGAGGTTTGCCTAAAGACCTATACAGTGAAGAAGGTGTCTCCAAAATAACCGTACTATGACATATGAAGGCAAAACAAACAATGTACTTGTGTGTACATTAAACAGGGGGATGCAGTATTCCATGGCAGACAATATATTTAGCTGGCATTTTGGTGCAAACTAGCAAGCAACCAAAAGTAGGAATGCACATTCAACACATGAGAAATTGTCATGATTATTGCCAGAAGCTGAACACATTGTAGCCAAAGACACGCAGATGCTGACAAACATGATGGCAAAGACTGAATCAGAACCTAGCTCAAAGTTCTGTATCTCTGTATATTATGCTATCATCTCTGTTATAGAAAGTGAGCTACATAAACTGGAAGGTACAGGGGTTTTGTTTGTAGTAAATTGCCATGGATGGTCAACAGCCATACTCTTACTGCTTACGAAAGGTAAATCATGACATATTTGTATTTGCAGAGACTACAAAATTACTGTTAAGCCAATGTTAAGGAATTGATATTATGTCTAGCCAAGAACTCGGATTTTTGCATACTGGAAATTTACTATTCAGCTCCACTATGGCAATTCTGGGCAAGTTACATTTCAGAAAGCTGGAGTCTGTATATGCGAGCTCAGGGGGATGGCAAGAATGATGTTTCTCTGTTTCTTGAAGTGGTCAGACACTAAAGTCTTTGGATGTCAAATGCTCCAAAATGTCATTGATATTACAATATCCATGGCAATGGACAGCTGTTCTGCTGCAACATATTTATAATGACTTTGTGGTTTCACTGTTCCTAAATGCAGTAAATGTCTACTCAAGACAGCTTTAACTGATCTGTGTGCAGACAGTAACATTTGAAAAGGCAATCAGTATTAAGAGCAATATCTGTAAGAAATGGCATGCTTTTACAAATCGTGACAATGCTCCATAACTCATATCAGAAGGACTGAAAATGCTTTTGCATTAAAGACATCAAACTTTTTTTTGGTTTATTTGCTTGTTTTTACTTCATTATGAATAGGTTGCTTACTAGATTTGTTCAAATATTCAAGAACGCTGTGAAAGTCAAGAGCTCTAATTATAAATAATTTTTCACTTATTGTAATACCACCAGTATTGGTCAGACTTTATAAATGAATACAAATTTATACTGTAGGATGAACAGGTAAAATAAGTGTAAAAAATATAACTTTAATAAATGAGAGGTCATTGAAAAGTTTTAAAATGGGTCAGCAAATGTTAACTACAGAACTGACAAAGGGAAAGTAGGCCAAATTCTTTCAAGGACTTTCAAGGACAGGGCCTCAAATGTACACTGTTAAAAACTATGGATATGGTACACAAAGAAAATATGTAAAATAAGTAAGGAGTGCCCAGGACCAGGTTCTGTTAAGTAAGGAGAACTCAGGACCAGGTCCTGTTAAGTAAGGAGGGCTCAGAACCAGGTCATGTTAAGTAAGGAGTGCCCAGGACTGGGTCCTGTTAGGTAAGGAGTGCTCAGGACCAGATCCTGTTAAGTAAGGAGCGCTCAGGACCAGGTCCTGTTAAGTAAGGAGAACTCAGGACCAGGTCCTGTTAAGTAAGGAGCGCTCAGGACCAGGTCCTGTTAAATACGAAGGGCTCAGGACCAGGTCCTGTTAAGTAAGGAGTGCTCAGGACCGGGTCCTGTTAAGTAAGGAGTGCTCAGTACCAGATCCTATTAAGTAAGGAGTGCTCAGGACCAGGTCCTGTTAATTAATGAAAGCTCAGGACCAGGTCCTGTTAAATAAGGAGGGCTCAGGACCAGGTCCTGTTAAGTAAGGAGTGCTCAGAACAGGGTCCTGTTAGGTAAGGAGTGCTCAGGACCAGGACCTGTTAAGTAAGGAGTGCTCAGGACCAGCTCCTGTTAAGTAAGGAGCGCTCAGGACCAGGTCCTGTTAAATAAGGAGGGCTCAGGACCAGGTCCTGTTAAGTAAGGAGTGCACAGAACCGGATCCTGTTAGGTAAGGAGTGCTCAGGACCAGGTCCTGTTAAGTAAGGAGTGTTCAGGACAAGGTCCTTTTAAGTAAGGAGTGCTCGGACAAATTAGTTTGGTAAAATTACCTGATAAGCACAGCGATACCACAGAAGTGACGATTACACGGTGATACCGCAGAAATGATGATTGCTGTTCTCCAACGTTTGGTGGGGAAAACTAACTACAAAGGTCATACCCTTAGAATGTTGTATGACCAGCCTTTCCCCAATAGACTTAGATGGTCACAACCTTTTCCCAAAAGCAAATGACTGACCATTATCATACCAAGAAGGTATGACTTGACAAGACGCTTGACCAGAGAAGATTGCTTGACTGTATTCATGCCACACATTAAAGTAAACAGTGCACTAATATGTACCATGCTCATCATGTTTCATCAGATCCCCAAAAGTGCTGTCTTCAATGCACATGTTGGCTCCTTTCAAAGATTTAATACATGGAGAAGTATAATGAGCGGAATGCTGTACATGCTCCTGAAAATAATTTAAAAGCCCATACTGAGAAATATATAAAGCACTTCCAAGCATGCTATGTATACTGTGCCTTACCGTTTGTGAAATACAAAGTATACTAAATGCTGGGTTTCAAGAACACTGAGAGAGTAATGCTAATACCAGGTAATAATTACTGTAAGCATGCATAAATGTAGGGGTGGTGGTCATGATCATTTTCTGTCCTAGGTTAACAAGTAAAAAGTAAGGAAATGCAGAAAATATCCACTAAAAGTGCACACACACACACACACACACACACACACACACACACACACACACACACACATCTATCATATCTATCTATCTATATACCTATATATATATATATATATATATATATATATATATATATATATATTTTTTTTTAGTTGATTGTGACTTAGATCGATATATGCATTGATGAACGCTTTGGTTGACATTGCCTATGGTCGACAGTTGTGCGATAACATAAAATCTCCCCTGGCTGGGTAATATGCTCCTTCCCCAGGGGCAGTGTGATCTTAGAGTTGGTATAAATAATTAGCAGGGGGTGTGGGGGTGCAAGGGGGCTTTCTGCCTCTGCAAAAACACAGTTTTTCTGCAAACATGTTTCGAGGAATTAGTTCAGAGAATGCTTAGAAGGTGTCTTCTATTCAATGTTATAGTGTCAACATTAAACACATTGATATAATGCCAAACTGACTATTCCCACTAGATCCATGTATAAATGCATATATATATATATATATATATATATATATATATATATATATATATATATATACATATATATATATATATATATATATATATATATATATATATGCATAAAAGTATTGATGTGACGATATGTTGTATAAGCATGAGTAACCATGCCACAAAATTTTAAGTCTACGTTTTTGATTATGATAGAGTATTTTTTAAATAATGTTAATTTTAGTACCAGGTAGAAAACATTTGCATATCAGGTTCTCTGCAAGTTACAAAAATTAATTCAGAATAAATTAGAGCACAGAGATATGTGTCAAATGTTCTATCAGCAGAGAAAGGCAGAAAAAAATCCCCTAGTTATTAACAATGGCTGAACACTGCAGATATTACATTTCTCTGTAATAAATAATTCCATATATTTGATACAGGACTATCACATTCTCTTCTCTGCCCCATCTTACATATGCAGATTTAGATTATGACAATTCTTGCCAAGTTCACCTCTGTTGTCCCTGGGGCTGATGGTAAAGACAATGTTGCACAAAGTGACATGTTAAACCATGGAAGCTATTGTCTGTCAGGTTTCCTTCCCAGTGCAGATGGGAACAGTATAGTCTGTGACACCACTGGAGACGTTTAGTGAAAGAGGAAATCATCATGAATGGAGGAACTAACTGCGTTTAATTTGGTCTGGGAAAAGTATTAAAGTACATATTAATTAGATGTCAAAATCTAGACATGAATAATGTATCACACTGTTTTCAAATTACCGAACAACACACATTGTCGTCAGGCATTTCTCAAAACTTGGGGATACTCAGCAAAACGTGTCATTGAATGCAGTTTATAACCAGGCACTGGTACTTCATTCTGTACAGATGCATCATTAGTATTACTCTTCAAAAACATGCTCTATCGACTTTTCCTTTGACAGCACAGTGTTATTTCAGGTGTACATGTTAGTATGAACATTTTAAGATACTAGGAAAAGTCAGACTGTTTTCTGACAGGCAACAAAAATAGAATAAAGGTGTGTAAGCTGCACTGTACACGGATGACTGCCTGCCCTGGTACTTCCTGATGAAGTAGTAAATTCCATGAAAATATAGGTTTGTTTTTTACTCTTCAATCAATTTTACACTTGTTATTCAAATATATTTTCTTTCTGCTTAATTCTCAGTGATCCACATTCAAGTTACTTGTAAAAATGTAATGCAAATCCCATTTTTTTCAGAAACAGCAAGGAACATTTCTGGAACCAAAAGTCATGTGATCATTATATGTGCCTCAGCTGCTGCCTTTGGTCTGGTTATACTTATCTTATTTTTGTTTCTCAAAGGTAAGTGTTATCCTTATAAATATACATATTTTTGAATCATTATTGTTATTATTAAAGTCTTGGCACTTAATATGATTGATGGGCAACACATATAGCTGGGATTTACAAGAACTCCCCATACCTTATTGCACTATGTTATAACAAGATGGGACCATCACATACATTGAAGACTCACCTTACTGACTATCGTGTTATTCCATGGACTGTGTTATATCTTATTGCACTAAGCAGTACCACATGGCATAGTGGAACACTAATGAACATTATTCTGTGCTATACAAGTGCATTTTCTATACAAAACAAACAAAAAGGTGTTAACACAGGAGTCATCTGTTCACCATACTGTTATGGCATTAGTAGTCTCCTGTAGCCCCAGCTGCATCACAAAACCAATCTTTCAGACTATATTTTTCCTTTTTTTATTTTCCTGTTCAGAAATATATTGTGAGGGAACACCATACATTTATGTGACCACTGTTGTTTGCATTCCTTAGTGTGTTACAATGTGCAATGTGGCTTTATGTCTCTGCTAGGTATGTGCATGCATACATGGCATTTACATAGGTTCACATGTTCTCACTATGCTTACAGCCAAGGAGACCATCAAGAAGCTCAGACACATTACCTAGTACTGCTGGAGGAGTAAGAGGGCCTCCCATTAAGATTTTTCCTGCATTTCTCAGCTGAAATTTTGCAGTCATCCAGTTGATAAACCAGAAGGGCTTTAAAGTTTGAGAGCAAAGTACTACACTTCATAAATAAGGTTAGCCTATGCTAGAAATGCAGAATATGTTGGGTTTGGCTTGCTGTCTGGTGTTCTCTGTATAGAAGTACAGGTTTAGGTCTCTAGAATGGGAGTTTGCTCTACCACTGATTCTTTTTAGGTGAAAGAGTTCATATGGTGTTTTGTCACTCATAGCACAGATGAATAAGCAGAGAACCCATATCACTCAACAGATATGATTAACCATAGTTCTTTGATATCAACATTCATCTCAGGAAAGTATATACTAAAGAGAAGGGGAGTCAGGACAGAATCTGTGAGATACCACTGGTGAGTTTTATTTTTCTGTCCAGAGCAAATGCCTCTGATCTTAATGGAATGATAGGGTTCTATCTTATACTCATTTACCTATCCAGTGAACTACATACGAGTTAATGTTAAGTTGAGAGAGATTATCAATAATCCCAGTATTGGAAACAGTTTTGAAAACCTTGACAAGGTCCCCTTATCATAGACTGTATGCCCATTATCCGTGGCCTCAGTAACCCTTTCAAAGAACTCAGCAAGGTTGAGCAGGTGTGATCTGCCTTTTACAAATGTGAGGTGGTATGTAGCTAACATATATAAGTTCACCTATAGATTTATTAGTTTAGCTATAATACATTCCATAGACTTGCAAATAATACTAATGAAATTAATAGATCTGTAATTTCTAATGTCAGTAGAAGGGCCACCTTTATGCAAGATCACCTTAACAGTTGTTTGTCATAGCTTGGGAATATAACCAGTGGAGTAGTGGAGTGACAGAGGCATAACTCTCAGTCTTGTATCTCCACAATTAGGGACAATGAAAAAATAATTAAGAAAAAAAAAACAAATTAGGAACATTATTAAAAATTGTACCATAAACAGGGCAATACATGAAAAATATCAAAAGTATAAAAATGGATGGAAAAATGTTGATCTAAAATTAGGGTAATATCTGCAAATTAGGCATACCTGAGAGGAATGGACACAGACTGAAGAGTTGATGGGGGGGGTTACTAGGCAAGATGTAAGCAGTTCTCAGTAGACATCCAATGATACTGTTAAGACCCAGGAATTTGATATTGTTTAATTTGGGAAAAGTCTGAAAGGATCTCATCCAAAATAATTTTGGAAGGGGAAATGGAGGCTTAAGGGGGGTTGAGTGGTGTGAAACTGGTAGAGAATTTGTCTGCAAAATAGTGTCAATGTCCTTGGAGTCAGAGAAGGAAGATTAGAGATAAGGTCATTATTTTTGGTTAGTTCTATGATTCTTAATATAGCTGAAGAAGAAGACCTTATCTTTCTTTTGAATTAGTTGCAACCCTAAATTCTTAGTCAGCCTTGTATTTCTTAACTGTAAGACATATTTGCTAGCTTCAAATCCCTTTTAGAGTGCTGGACTGGACATCTTTTGGAGGTAAACTGGAGCTTTATCTTTTTTTTTCTTGTGGTGTCTATTAATATGAGAGTTCTGCAGTATGGATTTAGTTTTAAACTTGTAATTATGCTTATATTAGATGCAAGGTTTCTAATACGTCTATCCAAGAAGCAGTAAAATTCAAAAGAGTGAGTAACAGCCTTGGGTTCAAGGTTCACTGGGGAGCTGTACCAACTGTGATCATCAGTAAGATTAGTAAATAGTATGCATTTGGTTTTAGATTAATCATTGAATGTAGAAGAGTTAAGGGCTGCAAAGTAAATTTTTAGAGAGGAGGTTGCAGTGTAATAGTCAAATGTATCTAAGGAGGGGATAACACGTGGAATTGTACAAGTGGGAGAAATGCTAGTGAAGACAGGAGATTCTGGCATTCAGCAGTGTTACCTTCATATTGTTCATGTTGGAATTTGGTAAGCTGTGATGTCAATCAAGTGAATTCCACCTAAACAACATTATGGGGCTAAGAAAAGTCTTAGCCATTATGTAAAAAACAAGGTGTGTGAATTGTAGAGCATTCCTCGCACAGCAGTGTTGCCTGTTGATCATTTTATGTCAGAAAAGCAGGCACTGAATTCCCATAGAATAGTACCAATTTACTAGCCAATTACTGAAGGCCATGTTTTATTGTTGAATTTAGGCATTATTCTTTGTGAAAGAGAAAGGATGCTCAATGCCAGGACCTTACCTTCTTCCAAAGCTTGAGCAGAGAGCTCAATAATGCTCCATCTCCATCAGAATGCAACTCTTATGATTGTCCCCCCCCCAAAAAAAAATGGGCAACTACAAGTCTACAATAATATCTGGGGTAGTGTAGGTACCTAACACCCCTTCTGATGCCCCTAATCCTGGCAACAGCAACACAGCTGTCACAATATCCTTTGTCAGCCCACTGAGGCTGTGTTTGTATGTCTTACAATTAAGTCTAAGACTTTTCTATAATATCCTGCAGGCCTATGGGACCTTAAGGGTGTAGGCTTGCAGTATAGATGACTCTCAGTAACAGTAGGCATGTGTGTAATGTTAGTATTTGGGCTATGTAACTGAGGTAAGCTAGCATAATTTCTAGAAGGTGTAGGAGGCTCAAGCAAAGATTTCTTTACTACCTCATTTCATGTACAGGTAATGTTGTAGTCCTGTGATAATGTAGTGTTGTTAAGGTGCTGTTTACTGCTTGCAAGTTGGACAGAGAGATGAGACTTCAAGTCATATAAATAATTGCATCTCCCAATGTGGGATCAATACATATTAGTAAAAGTGGGTCAGTAAAAGTTATGAAGTTACTACATTGCCTCAGAAAATAAATGCTAATAGTCTGGCTAATGATGAGGTTAAAGCAGACTGGCGCTCCATGCTGAAAGGTAGTATTTTTAGGAAAGTTAATAGCATAGATAACAGCTAATAGAATGGTGTCTATATTACTTTATTAAAGGTTCATTTCTGTGAACCTTTTTCGTTGTACAATATACAGCGAACGTTCCCTTCTGCGGAAGTAATTCATTGAACTGACCATTCGTGGAAGTGAATTTTCAATGAATGAAGGTTTGAAGGAATGAATGTTCAATGAATTGATATAGACCCAATAGAATGTACACAGTATAGGTCTAAAATCAGGGTAAAACATGAATGGTTGATGGCATATAATGTATAACCAGCTTAGTTACAATAGTAAGTGAGACTGATTATGAGTGACATTTCTTTTGAGGATTATTAGCTACACACAGTTGTCTGAGGCTATTCAGTATTCTAGGCACATGGAATGCAAATAGAGGGTAAATAAATTGAATTGGTAAAAAGGGAGCACCTTCACAAAACATATCTCTCAACTGTCTGGATTTTCACAGAATAGTGAGATTTTTGCCTCGTATTTTAGATCTGTTCCTCATAAAATTTGTCGTTTTCTGGATTTTTGTGGCAAATTAGTGAGGATTGAATTCATTAAATAATGGCAGGCATTTGAGTTTCAGCTACTATATCCCTCAAAAAAATGCATGGTAACACAAGACCTTTTATTCTAACAACTTTCTAAGTTTGTAAGAACAATATTTAAAATTTGTACCTATTTGGGGTCTTTGTACCCCTATTATTTTTGGCTTTGTCCAGATTTTTTGTGCTAAGAGATTGAAAGCTATGTCACATAATAAGACTTTTGTGCTTATTAACATGAAATAATAAAAAATAGGTGTGATAAACTACTGTGGTGAAATTAATATAAGGTAAGGACAGTCAGTGGGTCACTGGTCTTAAGAACAAAATAGGAAAAGGGCACCAGGGTGGACACGTTTTTTCACACAACAGTCTATTCTGTGGAAGAAGTAGATCGTGAGCTTTCTTAGGAAAACCTTGAAATGCTTTCTTGTAGTCTTTAGCTCCTCCCACAGTTTGCAGGTAATTAACCGCTTCTATTTCCTATGACTCATCAAGAAATACAACTTTGATTTACCTCCTAAATAGCAAGGTGAAAGGGGCTTTAAATAAAGCACTGAAATGAAAATATACACTACAATCAAACAAGAAAACATTATGAAGAATACAAATCAACAAATGTGCATTTCCACCTAACAGTCTTTTCTATATTAGAGGCATTTGTTGTAAATCTCAACTTTTATGTACATATGCCAAGCCAGTCTTCAGAAATGTGATTAGACTGAAATGAGATGCATAAACAGCTCATTAATTATATGCTCTGGTATACCAGATTAAGGCATTGAAAGCATTATTTTATAAACAAGGAGTATTACACTACATAGCTATTTGGGAATGAAACACGGGGTCAGGAGCTAAGTAGACATGAGCTTTACAATGTTTATCAACAAAACTCAGTGAGAGGTAGAAAAAAGTCATTCACAGATATGAGAATACTGGGTCTGTGTGTACTGCCTATGCTACACTGCACAAAAGGTTTCTCGCTGTGAGTTTTAGTCACTGGAGTTGGATGAATAGCAAAGGCTACTGTTATGCCACCAGGGATTCAACATTATTTAGTAATGGTGGAAGCATCTTGAGATATGCAGCTAGCTCTGTGGCAGGTCTACATCACTTGGCAGAAGCTGCTTTATGCCAACTTTATTAGTTTCATGAATCCTGCCCTTTGTCTACTATGACTTGACCTAGAATAACTTAAATGCATGCATGCATTCACACACACACGCACACACACACACACACACACACACACACACACACACACACACACACGCACACGCACGCACGCACGCACGCACGCACACACACACACACACACACACACACACACACACACACACACTCTATCATAAATTCTATAGTTCATCAGATCTGAGCAACAGCTAAGAAAAGTTGTAGTTCCTTGTCTAGTTGTATAGTTCATTTTGGCTTTGAAATTTCCTGTCTTGTGGTCTAGCACGTCTTAGAGAAAATGCACGTTCTAGAAACTACTGGGAAGAGCTGTGTCATAAATAGATGTGGGAAGACCTTATGCTTCCTATATGAGGTACAAAGGATTACACTGTTATGAATCTGTCATGATCATCAGCCTTTACCATGTCTATAAGCCACGATCAAAGCAAATCCCAAATGACAGAAAATCTGAGTATTTCATATCAGTCTTTCACCAGCATCTCACAGTTTGTTTAATCTGTTCTAATCCCCATGATTAAGTAAATCTGGTATTATGCAACTTAAAATGCATAAGACCTCATCAACTATAATGCTTTGGTCAGAGGTTGTGAATAAAAATTTCCAACATAGAGCTGTTACTACATGACCCAAAATCAAATGGATGGATGTAATATATTACAGTCCAAAGGTTACTGACATTTGAAAAGAAGCAATCTCTGCAGCATTTCCTCATTTTGTCACCAAAGCAACAAATGTGGTTTGAAATGTTTTGTTTTAAATCAGAGAGCTGTTACTGTATTCTTATAAATTACTCTCAGTCAGTGTACTGAAGCTGAACTTGATAAAGGTATCTGAAATGACTGGCCACATGAATTTTACTCTCTCCAAAAGTGATATTCAACAGCAGGTGAGTACAGAGGGCGTGGTTCCAAGTAATAAAGATGCAGAAGGCTCTGATCCACAAATATTTATGTTTTATCTTTGTAAAAAAATAAATTTTATGTTTAGTAGCTATATCAAATCCACTCTGGAGGGCCTGACTTTGGCTGATTGTAGAATATCATCCTTCATATCTATATACACGCATTCATCAATGCCTTTGCTATATTTAGAAGGAATAGCATATGATCACATGACAGAATCTGGCAGACTACTGGTTAAGTCTATTTTCTGTAAGACCTTTGCCTTGCCCCAAACACAAAATTGGCATCTGCTTCCCCTACTCATGCTCACCATCTTTTTATAACAATCTCTTGAGTGCGCCAATAGAAAGAGTGAGTAACTGTGAAGGGAATCATTGATGTATGCCCACTTGTTCGCTTGTTGAATAACTGTGTAAGTTCTATTTTTCTCTCCTCCCAAAGGATACTATCAGATGTTACTTAGACAACTAAAGTGCATGGCATAGGACATAACTTAGTGTGATGAGTATACATATTTACTAGCTGGAAGAAGGATGAGGGTCACCTTTAAAGAGATAATTTGCATTGGAAGTCAGAGAGAAAACTGCATTTTACAAGGTTTAGTAATGTAAACAGCTGTGTTCATCATACCTGTTTCAACATTATATTAGAGCTAAAAATATGATCTGTTTGAGTATGAGCAGTACACAGTTATCAAAAGGACTAGGAGAACCAGGGACTTGAAATACATGGTAAAGGTCAGGAGAAAGAGAATATAAATAATGGAAGAAATAAAGGGAATTAAAGATATCCTGCAAGCACATCACGCCATCAGAGGTCAGGAAGGTCATGTATTAATGAAAAGGAGTCTGAGGACATATGGATAGGATCACGGGTGAGAAGACTTTAGAATGACTTCAGCAAACACTAACATGAGGAGACAGTGGTGAGGTAATGGACTGCTTTGCCAGATATGGTAATACAATGCACCCTTACAGACTGTATAACTGATGCAAAGGAGCAACACTGTAGAAAGTTGATTAAAAAGGTAGGAGTAGCTGCCTCTGAGAACACCTCTTGTGTGGATTTGTCAGGTCAAATTCTTTTTTTTTTTTTTCTCTGAACACCTTTGGATGTAACTGTCTCAAGAGACCAATTGAAATATTTAGTTTTCAAGTTTTGTTTGGCAGATGCTTCTGAATACTATTTCTTTGTCATTTAACAGCAACAAATAAAGTATCCTGTTTCCAGATGAGTTTGAGGAGAATATTAAATGTGCAGATAGACTATGATATGTTTTGCATCTCAGTTTATGCTGCATGGAGTACTGTGAGGTTACTATTATCCAGTTACGGCTGGTGACTTTAAATCAAAGAGGGGCTGCAGGAGACAGCTGAATGGGTGGGGCCAATGGGAAGGGGTGTGGCAAACTAGAAAGGGGTGGATCTATGCCCAAAACCACAACAACTGGAACTTTAATTAAATATGCTGCCCTGGGTGCCAAACCATCATTACAAGAGTCAAATCAAGACAAAATGAAGTGTAGAAGAAAAAAAAATATTTCAATGCATTGGCAACATGACAGCTTATTTAATATCTAGATGGAAACAAAAAGGTTGTGAGGCATGGAAGAATAAATTACTTTTAAATACATTACTGGAATGCCATTCAGAATCAAGTATAATGATTTGCCACTAATTTGTCTGAAAATGACAATTGTATGAAAAACAGACCAAAAATGTGATGCAAAAATATAAAATTGCCACACAATACAGCTGGGAACCTGTCAAAGAAGGGGCACGTTTTTAATATTAGTACTGTTAACTTGAGCAGCTGACAAAATAAGAGAATTTACATGCATTTCTGAAATAAAAGTACTCTATAACTCTGATCATTACAGTTATTTATAATTGTAAACCCTCCACATTTTCTTCCAAAATTTCCATTTTGCATTATTAGGGAGAGAGCAATATTTTGAGCCAAAATTGGGGACAGTTGAGAGGTTTGGATATTCCTAATTCTATAAAGCAATTTATTTGCATGTACCTCTCAACCTCTTAATGCAGGAAATCTGGACAAGGCCAAATATATGGGGGAACATACAAACAGTACTAAAATTGCTCTTGTGTAAACTTAGTTGATAGAATAACAGGTCTTGCTTTAGCATACATTTTTCTGAAGGTTATGACATCTGAAACTCAATGTCTGTCATTATTTAGTGATTTCATTCCTAAATTATTTGCCAGGAAACCACAAATTTTATGATGAACAAATCAAAAATAAGAAGCAAAAATCTATTCATTCTGCAAAAATCCAGACAGTTGAGAGGTATAGTTCAGCCGGGGTTGTCTTTGAATTTGCTGCCCTTTCTCCCTCACAAAATCATGGTCAAATGGAGCCTCCCCCCTGCAGCCATTCCAATGTCCCATTCCTTGGTTATTTCACCCCATTTGCCATAAACACTGTAATGTGCATACTGCTTTACTTCTGTGATTATTTGGATTTCATTTGAAAGTTTTATTTTGCATTTTACAGCACAAACACTAATAGATATCTGCTAAACAAAGCAATGCAGCCTCACAATGAAAATAGACTTAGCATTAAAACTTATCTGCCCTTGAAACTCACATTCATTGAAGCAGCATTGAAACCCACATTCAAAGAGAATACATTTTGCCAGTGGCAGATAAAGATTAGCTTTGGGCTCTTTTCAAATCATAGGTCCCTTGCACATGAAACATACATGTGCTGTTTGATACACCTTCCTGATTGTATTAAGTTATATTCCTTGACAATACAGTACAGTTGTTAGTGGGCGTTTTAAATTTATTGTTTTGAACATTTTTCCAGTAAATAATGAAACAAAATGCATGCACCAATAATGACAAAACTGCCCAATTCAGAACATTTCCATCATAAAAGTCTACTCAAACTTCTACAAGCCACCAGTATCAGTAAATATGCACAATCACTGAAAGCTAAATAATTCCACATTAAAGAGATCTGTAACTCATGAAGAGGTTGCTGCTAGCAAACAACTTTATATTTCATTATTTCATCTACAAATAAAGTGCCTGTTGCCCTTGAGGAATAAATTGCCTATGCTACATCTACGCCAAAAGGGACTGCAGCATCCACCCCCTTTACAACACAGTACAGTACAAGCAATGCATCTGCATACTGTGGGAGTAGAACCACAGCCTTCTGCATCAAAAGCAAGTATATTACCTGTTGTGCTATTAGCAATGCAAGCCAACTTAGCATACGCAGCATGAAACTTCTCTTCCCCTGCAGCTCTCAGATCCTTGCAAAATCTACTCAACACTCAGCTATATCTCTGAACTTTGCAGGACAAGAAATCTGGAAAAAGCCAAAATTTATGGGGGGGGACAAAAGCCCAAAAAACAGGGACACATTTTAAGCATTGCTTGTATAATCTTGGAAAGTTGCTAGAATAAAACACTGTGTTAACACCATACATTTCACTGCCAAGTCTTGAACCCAGGACCCTCTGCAAAACAGTCAGAGCAACATACCACTATACCAAATCAGCTAACTGAAACTTAAATGGCTACTATTTAGTGAATTCAGTTCTCACCATAGCTGTCAACCTCTTAGCACAAAACACCTGAACAAAGCCAGTAATGGGGGAATACAGCCCCCCCAAACATATTCAATGAATTCAGTTCTCACCACAGCTCTCAACCTTAGCACAAAAAATCTGGATGAAGCCAATAATGGGGGAATGCAGTCCCAAAAATAGGGACACATTTCAAATATCCATCTTATAAACTTAGAAAATTGCTAGAATAAAAGGTTTTGTGTTACCATGTACTTTATGAAGAATATGAAGTCTGAAATTCAAATGTCTGTCATTGTTATTTATTTATTTAACATTTGTTAACCAGGAAAGTCTGACTTGTAACTAAAGCCAAATTTCAGCAGAGGCCCAGGGAGAAGCACTCCAGACACATGTCTTTTTAAGATGGGAGGACAGCAGAGCAAACCCACACAAACACAGGGAGGGCATGCAGACTCCACACAGAAGGCACCCCAGCCAAGAATCAAACCAGAAAATCTGTAGCTGTCAGGCAACAATGCTACCACTGCACCAACTATGTAAATAAACAAAAATATAGAAACCACAGATTTTATGAGGAACAGAACAAATATGAGGTAAAAATCTGCAATTATTTTACAAATGGTGGTGGGTAGGGAATTCAGGCTCTTGCTACCTGCACCCAAGGTACAGGGTTCCCACCACCACATATCCTGAGTTCTCTATAGCCACTGGGGCACTTTACACAAACACACACACACACACACACACACACACACACACACACACACACACACACACACACACACACACACACACACACACACACACACACACACACACACACACACACACACACACACACACACACAAAATGCATCACTTATCGGAATGAAATGAGAGCAGCAGTGTGTACACTGAATAATAAAGAATATTACTACATTTGTTTTTATTTTGTGCTATTTTCATGTCTTATGGTACTGTACTGTTGAGATTCAGTTATTGAACTGATTGGTGTGGTAACACACAGCCCATTTATCTTACAGTTAAATCTGCAGCACACTGCATGTTACTTCTGATCTTGAATAACCATGGTTTTCAGCAGACTTCCAAACCATAGTTTGGTGCCCACACATTCTTCTTACTTGCTAAATGAACTCATTTATGCAGTATTTCCCACCCTTTTATGAGAAAATGGTGCAAAACTTCACCGTAGAGAAAGAGAGAGTATCAGAGAAATAGAGAGAGAGAGAGAAAGAGACTTTAAGTTCAATTCATTAATGAAAGCAATGAAGCCCAGAAATTTATGTGTGATATCAGATGAATGGTTTAATTATTTCTGATTCTGCCTGTGGGTATAGTCATCTTTTTCAGTCTAGTATTTATGCCTCATTCCCATACTGAGGTGATCACAAATATTTTGGTGGCTGTTCTAGAAAGCTTATTTTATAGACTGCCAGTTATATTGTTAATTTATTTACCTTTTATTAATAGAATTTAGTGCCTTAGTTTACATAGTGTGCACACACACACACACACACACACACACACACACACACACACACACACACACACACACACACACACACACACACCATTTCAGTTCCCATCCATCTGTACCTGCATTTCAGTTCCTGAAGTCCTGCGCAAGCTGAATGTAATCCATCTGTATCTGCATTTCAGTTCCTGAAGTCCCACGCAAGCTGAATGTCTCCTTGGCTGCTGGTTTCCCCATGAGAGTAGGCTCCAGCATGCGGACGTTGCTGGTTTCCCCGTGAGAGTGGGCTCCAGCCTGCGGATGTTGCAGTCCTGAGCTCTTCCGTTCTATGCGGTCATCACCCCATAGACTTCTGTCATCTGCAGGGCAGAGATGCCTTCCCCCTATCTGGACTGCCAACACAGCAGTCTGGGAGTCCTCTGAGTTCTGGGAATGCCAAGCATGCATGCTTGGAGTTGCGGGACTCGCTTTTTTTTTCTTTTCTTTTCTTTCCATAGCTAAGGGGGCTGCAGTCCTGCAGTCCTATAGCATGAGCCACCCCTGCTATTATCCTTACTTTCACTTATTTTTATATAATGTTTTGTTACTGTTGAGTTTTGTCAGCGTTTGATATACCATCATGTATAATATGCATTTATCCAGTACTTGGACCTTGTCAATCTTTTGTCCATTGCTGTTTAGTCAAATTATTCCTGTGTCTGAAAACTTTTTCATATTCCTTCATGCTAGTATGTAGCTATTAGAAAATCTGTGCATTTTAATTTACAGTTCTAATATAAATGTTCCTTTGTAGAATGTAGCTATTCTAATAATGTCTGTATTGATTCAACAAGTTGCAAGTTCATCATCCAATAAGATCTATATTGATTCAAAAAGATGCAAGTTCATCAAATGATAACTCAGCAATCAAACCACTCAACTGCTTTCTAGAAGACTTGACACACACCAGCATGGTTCCATGTGTGTGTGGGGGCTGCTCACCAGATTGGATTTTAATATTTTGTTTCACTGAGATGATTTTCAATGAATTGGCAACTCAACAAAAACAGAAATAACTCTTCCAATATTTTTAAATTGACATCACTGCTTTTAAATAACTCAGCACTGTTTTGGACTTTTTTATGTATATAGTTTATTTTTTTCTTATCCATTTTTTCTGCCATTTATTAATATTTGTATTATAGATTTTCTCCTTAGGACCCCACTGAAAATGGACTGTCCCAGCTGGACATTCCTGGTTAACAAATGTAAATAAAAAATACATGCATGCATGCATGCATACACACATACAGATATGCATATGTACAAACATGCATACATATTATTTTATTTTATTTTACATTTGTTGATCGGGCTAGTTCAGCTGGATATATGTCCATTTTCAGTGGAGGCCCGGGGAGAAAAGCTCCGCAAATTACAACAACATAAAAGGTCAAGACAAAGACAGTAACAGTATAATTTGGTACATAAGAAGTTTTAACAATTATAGTACAAGCCTAAGATCATATATTTTATATTTCAGTAGGAAAAAGGAAACATTTATCTAAGAATAGATGAATAAGACTAATACATTTGCATTAGAAATGGTGTAGTACAAATCTTTATAACATATTACAAAATTAGATACACCTAGTAATTTATGATAAGAGGTACTAAGGTCTCACAAAAACCTAAGAAAGAAAAACACTAGAGATCAATAGATAGTATAGAAGATCAGCAAACAAGGATGGATTTCTAGTGTTATTTAACACATAGGTTGTGATACTATATGAAGGTGTTTGATCATTCCATAGTATATACTTATTTACATGAGAAAAATTCCTAAGGAAGGTTAAGCTCACTAAAAATTAGTGAGACAACACAATATCATGATCATGGGTGGCTAGGAATTGTGGGAGTCTAGTTAATAGTTAGGTACTTAGTCTGGGTTAACACAGGGGCATAGCCAGTGTGATTTGAGGTAGGGTTTAAGCTTGCTTTTAAATAAGCTGACAGAGGATATTGAGGTTAGCTGGCTTGGGAGGATGTTCCAGGCTTTACCTACTGTATTGGAGAACAAGGTGTCACCATCTAAGTTGTTGGATTTTGATATTTGTACAATATTCATGCGCATCCCGGGGAAATTACCTAAATATCTAGTTTTCCTCAATTATTGCTCAAATGAAGCAATAAAACAAGATTTTGCAGTCACAGATTTTCAAAAATTATTGTGTTTCACATTTGACTGCAGATACTTGCTTTGGCTTACTTTCTTATCAGTTAAATAAATTCCAGTATGTCTTTTATAGTTGTGATTATTGATTAAGCTACATTTGCAATGCTCATTGAACTTATTAATAAATTTAGCAACTGCTGCAGATATAAAATTACACTACTTAACAGACTGCAGACAGCAGCACTAATCAACATAATGGAAACTTAAATATGTATTTTCCTGCAATGTCTCATACTATCTTGAAGAAAAAAAAACATCATATGACATATTAACCCATTTTCAGTCTTTAAAAATACAAAAAAACAAATGCAGTTCAAGTAATTATACCAAATTAAACGTAATATGAAAACATTTGTTAAGAGGAGATACAAGTTATATGATAATGATTTAACAGTTAGAGAGACTTTAGCCCATTTATAGAGAATTTAAAGGTAAGTTAGTAAATACAAACATGGATTGCAATACAAATTGAAAGAAAATCAGGCTTATTGTATATTTAGAGAGAAAGCCAGGGGCGAGAAATTGATAGAAGTAAGGAAGTGAGTGAAGAAGGGAGAATAAGGAGCTGTAAAGTAATATTAGGTATTTGTCCACATTTAGGGATATTATTTATCCTGGTGTTGATCAAGAAGAGAGACAGATTTTGGCTAGGAGGTCTTTCAGAATAGCTTTGAAGGATAAGAGGGAGGGTATTAATATGATGGAGAGAGATAAGGAGTTCCAGGCTTTAGCAACATGGTATGAGTACAGTCAATGCTCAGCAGATTTAAAAGGCTTGTGGAAAGACTGGAGTTTTTGATCATTGGATCTTAATGACCAACTAGGAAAATAGTTTGTAGACTTATTTAGTGCTGACAAGGATATGGATTATGGGTAATTTTGTTGGTGATAAGAAGCTGTGGATATGTTAGTTGATCAGGTAGTTCTAACTAATTTAGGTATTTTAGTGCTATAAATTGGTGGATTCTTCTGAAAGGGGTATTTGGGGCAAATTTAGCAACTTTGTTATAGCATTGCTCAAGCTTTGATTTTTGTGATGCCTGAAGGTTAGGAAGGATGAGATGTTCATTGTGTTTCACTGTTGCAGTCATTACTCTTGGGTTATCCTGCTGGAAGGCTACCCGCAGTCAGCCTGAATTCCAAAGTCTTGGTCCGGCGTCGGTTGCTGTCGCCTCTTCCCTGACGTCAGTGTGCCAGGGGTATAAAAGATGCAGCCGACACCATTTTCTTCAGTCTTTCTTGCCGCGCGGTGCCCAAAGCAGAAGCAGTTTGCAAGTGCCGGTCAGCCAACTCCTGAGATTTTCATGTTTGAATTTCAGATCCGAAGTCTTCATTTAAAGCTAAGTACCCCATTGGGGAAACTTTTTTCTTGCTCCAGACCGATGTCAGAAAAAGTTAATAATTGTATTGCTTGTGGGAAGCAAATATCTCATAAGGACTTCCATTCTTATTGTATTCCTTGCCTAGGCCCTGATCACGACATTGCTAATTGCAGGTTTTGTGCTAGATTTAACCAACCCACTATTAAGCGTCTGTACGATTTTGCATTTCATTACTCTGGCCGAAGATTTAATTACATGATGTTGTCGGATAGCCATCCAACTACTGCAATTCACAAGAAAAGCAAGGAAAATGAAAAGGACAGGCATCCGAGGTCCAAAACTGATGACGAGGCTTCTTCTAAGCCAGTCGCAGGTTCGCCGGTTCTCAGTGAGGCGCTTTCGCAGCCCCTGACACCCACTACCTCAGAGCCGCAGGCCGCTTCCGACTCCTACATGGAGCAGACTAGGCCACTGGAAACTCAAGGTATTGGACACTTGAAAAATATTCCCTTAGATGGGTCCGGAGCCGCTGAGCAGGCATCGGCTTCTGAGGGTGTTTTCAGGCCTACACAGTTATATATAAAACCGACTACAGCTTCAAAGGCAAAGACTAAAGCACCACTAAAGACAAAGAAACAAATGCAGCAAGCCCCTGGACAGGCCTTCATGCCTAAAAAACAGATGCTCAAAATGGCCAAAGATCTAATTACTTTGATCAGGGGTTCCCATCCCTCTCCTGATAAGAGGCCTAGGCAAGAGACAGAATATGAATCTTCAGATCAGGTTTCCATTTCCTCTGACTTCTCTTCTGAACAGGAATACTCTTCCTCCCTATGAGGATTCTGATGCTGAAGAATCTATCCCTTCAGCCTCTCCTCCTGAGGATTATTCTTTTGGGGAAACCCTGCATACCATGAGGGAGCACTTCCACTGGGAGAGCCAAGACCACTCAGAATCTAAGAAAAGGCTCAGAGATTTTCTATTACTACCTCAGCACAGGTCTCTTGCTATCTCCCCTGTTTTGGACATTGTAGATGATGTATTTTCAGAGTCTGGCCTGTCTCCTGACTCTTTACCCCCTGCACCTGTTAAGCCAGACAGATACTACAGGGTTCCAGATTCACATACATTTCTTTATAAAAACCCTGCTGCTGACCCAGAAACTATTTCTCAGGGTCCCAAAGGGGTCAAGGCTTCCACTGCAAAAACTCTATCCCCTCTGATAATGATTCAAGGGCACTGGACAGATGGGGGAAAAAGATTTACACTTCTGCTACGTTGGCTGTGAGGGCTTTAAATTGTCAATTTCATATGCTTATATATCAGCAATACTTAATGTCACTGCTTAAACAGAAAATGTTAACAAATTCTGAATGTGCAGAAAGGAAATGCAGGATTTATTGCATGCAACTGAACAAGTGGGAAAGCATACTTTGCAATGTGGTTTTTATTCTCTGGAGGCCTCTTGCAGGGCCGCAGTTACGGGTTCTGTCATTAGGAGGCATGCTTGGTTAAAGGAACAGACTCTGCCTGATCATGTTAAAACAAAATTATTAGATGCTCCATTACAACATGATACTTTGTTTGGTGTTAAAGCAGAAGAGGTGTTGAAGAAAATGGAGGACAAAGCGAAATCTATGCAGATAGTTAAGGATTTCTTACAGGTGCTGCCACCCAGATTTAGCAGGAACTGGCCTACAAAGAATTGGTCCTTTCCAGTGTCAGACAGGCCACAAAGAGGCAGATACAGACGCCCTAGAGGCAGATCCCAGCCCCAAGGCTCATACAGGCCTAAACAATGGGGTGCTTCTACCTCCAAAAACAGAGAAGACAAATCACAGCCGTACAGGAAACAGTCCCAATGACTTTCCTCTGCCAGCACCAAGCACTTATCTTTTGGCAGCCACCTTAGGGGGAAAACTAGCACTTTTTTCACAAAATTGGCACATGATCACCCAGGACAAATGGGTCTTGAATATAGTGTCTCAGGGCTTCAGGTTCCACTTTCACACCCTGCCAAGGGCAAAAGGTATCCCAGACCTGCCACACAATCAATAGGCAGAGGCACAAAAACAAGTTTCATCCCTCATGGACATGATGGCCATTCAGTGAGTACTACAGCAAGAGCAGGATTTTATTCGAGACTTTTCTTGGTACCCAGAAAGGACAAAGCCTGGAGACCAATACTGGACCTGTCTATTCTAAACACATTTCTGGATGTTACAAAATTCAAAATGTTGACTCTGCAGCAGCTTCTGCCCATGCTGGGAAAAAAGGCTTGGCTTGTAATTTTGGACCTAAAAGAGGCATACCTGCATGTCCCAATCAGACAATCTTGCAGAAGATACCTCAGACTCATAGCTGGCTCAATGCACTACCAATTCTCTGCACTGCCCTTTGGCTTATCTACTGCGCCCAGGGTCTTCACAAAATGCCTGGCACCAGTAATTGTGTTTTGCAGACAAAGAGGAATTCAAATATATCCTTTCTTGGACGACTGCCTTATTCAAGCAGAGAACAAGGACATTCTACTAAAGCATCTAGCATTTGTAAAAAGACTATTAATTTGTCTAGGGTACACAGTAAACGAAAAGAAATCAAAACTAGTACTCTCAGGAGGTAATATTCCTGAGTGCAAGCTTAAATACAACTGCCCAGATGGCTTATCTCACGCCAGACAAACAAAAGCAACTGACTTCTTACTTCAAAATGTTGGCAAGAAAGACCCAGTTATCTGCAAGAAAAATTCTGCAGGCGTTGGGCTTCATGGCATCCTGCATTCTGCTAATTCCATATGCCAGACTGCATATGAGGAAACTACAATGGTATCTAAAAAGTGTTTGGACTCAACATTGCCACAGCCTGGAAACATTAATTACCCTCATTCCCTGCCTGCAACAGGAGTTTCGATGGTGGGCACAGGCCTGTCACCACAACAAGGGACAGCCATTTACTTTACCCACAGCCAGGCAGACACTAACAATGGATGCATCAGATTATGCGTGGGGGGCCCACATAGCAGGAAAATGTATTCAGGGCACATGGTCCGCAAGCCAGATGCATCTTCATATCAATCAAAAAGAGATGCTAGCTGTTCAGAATGCCCTGACAGCTTTCAAGGATCTACTTCATCCAGGACAACTACTGATAAAGATGGACAATACTACAGTCATGTGGTACATAAACAAGCGGGGAGGCACACATTCCTACCCCCTCTGCAGACAAGCCATGACTTTGTGGGACACAGCATTGACTTATCAAGTTCACCTGCAAGCACAATTCCTGCCAGGAAAGATAAATACTCTGGCAGATGAACTAAGCAGAAACCTCATGGATCCCCACGAGTGGAAACTGGATCCACAAGTCTTCAGCATGATAACAAGGAAATGGGGATGCTCAGACATAGATCTATTTGCCTCCTCTCACAACTGCCAACTACAGAGGTTCTGCACAAGGATTTATCACAAGCAAGCATGGAAAGTGGATGCTTTATCTTTCAGCTGGAAAAACCTAACAGTATATGCCTTTCCTCCACTGCCTCTCCTCCCCAAGGTACTCCTAAAGGTCAGACAAGAGAAGCCAAAAATGATACTGATTGTCCCAGACTGGCCAGGCCAGCACTGGTACCCAATCCTAAAGAACTCGTCTCAAGGTTCAGCCTGGACATTGCCTCAAATTCCTCACTTACAGACCCAACAAAACAATCAGATCCTGCACAGCCAACTCAGGACCTTAAATCTGGCAGCATGGCGGATAATGTAGCCATTCAGAACACTCCTCTCTCCAAAGCTGTGATGGATGTTATTTTGGAGGCCAAGAGGGCCAGTACCAGAAAATCTTATGCAGAAAAATGGAAGAGATTATGTGTCTGGAACCAGGCACAAGGAATTGACACGTTTGTACCAAATATTCCTCAGATTTTACAATACTTAACTGAGATGCTGAACAAAGGCCTGTCCTTTTCATCAATTAAGATCCATCCCTCTGTCATTTCAGCCCATTACAATATGGAACCACCTATCTTTTCTCATCCTCTAATAAGGCAGTACCTCAGAGGAGCCAAAAACATAAGACCTCCAAGGAGAGCACCAGTACCTGCATGGGACCTCAATTATGTCTTGGAAAAACTCACACTGCCTCCTTTTGAGCCAGCCTCAACAGCTGATATAAAATTCTTATCCTGGAAAACAGCTCTGCTCCTAGCAATAACCTCTGCAAGATGAGTCTCGGAGTTACAGGCAGTCATGGCTGTGGAGCCTTTTATCATTTTCCATCCAGATAGGGTTTCTCTGAGGACAAACCCGACATTTATGCCTAAGGTGGTGTCCAGTGTGGCCCTTAACCAAACCATTCACTTGCCTACCTTTTATCCAAACCCACAGAACAAGGGTGAGAGACTTCTGCATTCTTTGGGCATACACAGACAGCTACGCTTTACTTGGACAGAACTAAAGCTTTCAGAAAGACTGAGCAACTTTTAGTGGCATATGCTGCAGGATCTCAAGGAAAGGCTATCTCACAACAGACTATTTCAAAATGGATAGGCCACTGCATTCGTTTCTGCTATTCACAACATGGCAAATCAGTGCCTAAGGGCATTAGGCCACATTCAACCAGAGCAGCAGCCACCTCAGCAGCCTTCCTCAGAGGAGTACCAACCAAAGACATCTTAGAGGTTGCAACTTGGAGTTCAGTGCACACTTTTACAAAGCACTACCACTTACCTCTCTACTCTAAATCCAGAGCAGGCTTTGCCACTGCAGTTCTGCAGGGCCTCATAGCCTCTCCTAATCCTATTTAGCCCCAGCCATCCATCCTCAGCTTTGGGATTCAACCCAAGAGTAATGACTGCAACAGTGAAACACGATGAATATAGTACAGTCGTGTACCTACCCTAAATGTAGATTTTCGAGTGTATTCACTGTTGCAGTCCAGGTTACCCTCCCACCATCCCCTTTCTTTTGCTGGGTCTTATCTGTACTTCTCTATTCTATACAACCTATGTGGTGTATTTGCTTGTAGATGAAGGAAATGTTTACCTTAGTATATGCATGTTTATTGGCATAATTTTTAGCCTACCCTTTTGGGGGCACCTGACATCTGGGGAAGAAAAACCTGAAGAAAATGGCGTAGGCTGCATCTTTTATACCCCTGGTACACTGACGTCAGGGAAGAGGAGACAGCAACCGACGCCAGACCAAGACTTTGGAATTCAGGCCGACTGCAGGTAGCCTGCCAGCAGGATAACCCAAGAGTAATGACTGCAACAGTGAATACACTCGAACATCTACATTTATGGTAGGTACACAACTGTACTTTTTTCTTATGCAATTTTGTATATGCAGGTCGAATTTAAGATTATCATTCACTATCATCCCTAATAATTTACTATGTGAAGTGACTTCAGTGGTTGTATTATCAAGAGACAGGACTTTAAATTGTGTTTTTCATGGGAAAGGGATTTTTTGGGGAAAAAAGAGTATTTATTTTTTAGGGTTGAGCATGAGTTGTGAGTTACAAAGCCATGTTTCAGTTGCTGTTAAAGGTTCCGGAGTAATTTTTTGGAGGTGTATCATGTTGTCAGGTGTACAAATGAGTATGGAGTCATCTGCATGCTGTATTAGGGAGGCCTGTTGTGTAGCTGTATGAAGAGAGTTGGTGACAATGCTAAAGAATTGGGGACCAAGGATAGAGCCTTGTGGTACATTAGTTGTGACTTAGAGGTATGGATAGAGGGTGGAGTGCCATTTTACTGACTGATACCTATTGGATAGGGAGCTTTTGAACCATAGAAGGGTGGTCTGAGAGAGACCTAATGAGAACATTCAAAGTTGAAGTTTGCTGTGACAAACTGTGTCGAAGGCATCAGACAAGTCTAGAGATAAGGAGGAAACTAGTTTGTCATAATCTCTAGCTTTATTGACAGTATCTATATATATCAGAAAGACAGTGTTAGTACTATGGGAAACACAGAAGCCATGTGAGGGACATGAACTCTTCCTGCAGGAGATAGTTTAGCAATTGTTTTTGAATACATTTTTCAAATAATTTGGCAAGGGGCGATAAGATTGCTATAAGTCTAAAGTTAGTAATGTCTGTTGAATTTCCTCCTTTGTGCAGACGGTTAATGTGTGACTTTTTCCAGAGAGAGGGAACTTGGGATTCCTGGATTGTCCTATTTATAAGGATTGAGACAGGGTAGGCAATGTCATTGGCTGCTATTACAAGGTATTCACTTGGAAGATCATCAGCTGAAGCAGAGCATGATTTGAGTTTAAGAGTAGTTTTATAGAGGATGTGGGCACAGTTTTGAAGGTGAAAGTGGATATAGTGATATGTGGCTGCTGTGCAGGGTTAGGATTAGATGTTGGGGAATCCTTGGTTACAGATGCTATGTCATCTATAAAACAGGAGTTGAATTGTATTGCAGTTTTAAATGATGAGTTATTGTGAGAGGGGTTAGGGTTGAATTTGTGGCTGGGATGCAAGATTTTTTTTTAATGGCTGTCCATAAATTTTTAGTGTTGTGTTTACTATTATTTTGAAAGTTGTTATAATATTGTTTTTTTGTCTTCACTAAATTGCTTTTTCGTATGATTGTGAAGGACTCTGAAGTTTTCATGATATTACTGTGTTTATATTTTTGCCATTCCTTCCATGCTTTTTCCCTATCCTGCATTAACATTCTACTCTTTTTGGATGGCCAAATAGCACTGTTTGTTTTTAGTCTCTTTCTTTTAGGAGGTGCTAGGCTATTGAGGATATTCAGGTAAGTTGTACTGAATTAATTTACATCATCATCTAAGGAGGAAGTTCCAGTTATTAGATGGTAGGTTAGTAATGAACATTTCTGGTTAAACTTGGAAAGGTTGTGTCTTGTTTTATAAACATACTGTTTCAGTGAATGTGTGAGATGTCTGGTTGTATAGATTGGGAGATGATCACTGAGACAGTCAGACATTGTATGTGAGGTGTTGTATTTGCTTGTGTCCAAGGCTAGGATATATTCTTATAGGGAATTTGATGTCCTTCTAGAATGTTTGGAGCTATTAATTAGTTGTGTGAAACCAAATAAGTTCAAGCTAGATTCAAAGATTCAAAGAAACGTTATTGTCATTTAGGAAACACAAGTGCTACCTAAACAAAATTTTGAGTGTCAGCTGTTTTACACGAGGAAAAACAGACACAAAAAGACAGACATGAAAAGTGTTAAATAATAAACAATAACTATAGTACAAAACTAAATATCTACATAGCTGTCACACATGCTTGTACACTATTTGTTACATTGGACAACAATGACTACTAGATAATTAACACATAAAAAGAAAAGTACACTATACACAGAGGTGAGATTGGGTGATATTGCACATAAGGAAGTGACTGGAATTGCACTTAAATAAAAATATATTAATTTTAGTATACAATAAATAAATAGAATTACTGTATGAAAAAAAAAGAAAAAGAATGAGAGTGTAATAATCTATTATAGTTTTGATATATCCAGATTTGTGCCTGCACTAATGAGTCTTATTGCAGTTGGATAAAAGGGAGTTAGAGTTTATGTACAACCAACTGACATTCACATCACCTAGTAGCAGTATTTATTGTGGAATTGTTATGGATATCCAATGTAGGATATCTTCCAGTATAGCTGTATTGTTTCCAAGAGAGATATAAAGAACAGCAATACATATTTGTTTATAATTTTTTAATTTCAGGAAAGTCATAAGAAGCTCTGCTGAATTGAATTTTGATATTGGTTTGTTGTAGGAGGAAATGCAATAGTTGTTGGGAAATATTAACGCAATACCACCACCTTTTATCTTTATACAGTCATCATGGATGATATTATAGCTGGGAGGGATAATTTCACAGGTGTTTATGTTGGGTTTAAGCCAAGTTTCAGTTACAGAGAATTTCAGTCTTATGTTGGGTAATACAGGCATGTAGTTTAGCAATTTTATTTCTTATGCTTCTAACATTTATAGTAGTAAAGGTTAGATTATCAGAGTTGGGGTTTGACTATTATTGGGTTACAGTCTGCGTGGAAGAGAATTGTCTTGATGTTCTTTGTCATAGGTGGGGCCAGGATTAGGCTGAATGTCTCTTACTAGAAGAATTTTAGTATACTGGGGAATTATTGATACTTGTTTTTTGGAGAGTATTTTCCACCTAATTTTATTTTAGTTTGAGTTGAAATGGAGGTAATAAGTCAGTATTTGGCATAAAGGTGAGGTGCATCATTAAACAGGATTGCAGCAATATGTGGAGAGTGTAGGGAGGAAGTATGAATAGGTGGATGGGACAAAGCTAGAGATATGTTGAGTGTTATTGTAGAGTTTTGGTAGGATAAAAGCTGGTCCAGTAGCAGGGGAAGAATAGAGGATAAGCTGAGTAGTAGCATGATTAAGTAAAGGGATCTGTGTGTTATAGTTGGCAGGTAGTGGGAAAGTAGGGATCAAGAAGGAAAAAGAAATAGCAGGACAGAAGGATACTTAGTGGTGATGGAGTCTGTAAGCTGACAGTCAGTAAGTAGGAAATAACCATTTTCTATGAAGGAAGAGAGTTAGGTTGTCCTTCTACCTTCTCTCAAATGTAAGGAATAGGTGTGTTAAAAGGTTAGAGATTAAGAATGTAGGTATAATAGGAAGACATTGGGGTTTATTTGGGAAAAAGTAGAAGATGCAATGTAGAATAGATAGATGCTATTAAGGAGGGGGTGTGACTATGAATATAATAGAGCAAAGCAGTATGGGATGGAGAAAGTTAGCTGGAAATTGTGCTAAAAGATTAGATGGAAGTTGGGAATTAGGAAAAAAGAAACAGGAATGTTAGTAAGGTTGTTTGGGAGGATTATGGAATAGCAGTCACAAGTACAATGTATATGTAGGAAGTATAATAATTACAGTAAGAGGGGATGGGTGGGAATTGGGAGTAGGGTAGGGGAGCATAGCAGGCTTCCACCCTCAGGTCAAAGTATAACAGAGAGTAATAGGTTTATAGGCAATAGAAAGCAATTAGCAGACAGGTACCAAATAGAACAGGTTTTCTTTACTTTCCTGAATGCAGAAACCTGTTAGCTAGGAAGACTAAGTAAATGGCATATACAGTGTAATCTGTTGTTTAAGAGAAAGGACAGTGGCCAACTTAGTAAGTGCTCATTAGAGTGCAAGGACAACTCTGCTGAGTGGGATGTTGAAAACTAATTTCCAGAACAGGTATGTATTAATTTGACTAGATGATGTTAAAAACTAATTTCCAGAACAGGCATGTATTAATTTGACTAGATGATGTTAATACACAGAAAGTTTCTTCAAGTTAAATTTGCTTACATTGTACAAAGACAAACATTCTCAGTGAAAACATTTGGGAGTTGGCCCTCAACATGTATTGATCTACCTCCGTAGTTCCATTCTAGAATGATATACTGTTCTACTCCCTGTATTGCAATACCATGAATTATACAGATGTTAGCCACATATCTGATATTAAAAGAAATATTAACTTGGAACATTCTGGAAATAAAGTATGCTGTCTGATCACATCTACCCTGGAATTTAGAAAAACGTACTGTGATGTGGAAGCCTTAACTTTGAAGACTTCTCCATAGTGATAAGACTGAGTGATTCAGAGACTCAACTCTCACTACTGTTTTCTGTTGGCACTGGCCATTGCATGGAAAGCAACTAAATTAGCCATATACTGTCCCCCAGGAAATGTCACTGATACTGGAATAATATACTAGAGCAATTTGTTTTCTCAAGGTGGAAAAAGTGAACACTGTCAAAAAGACAGTGTTCACCTATTCACCCATATGGATGGTTTCACAGCATGAAACAAATAGCATGAGTACAGGTAGGCACTGTGCAGCTGTGTTTGTGTGTGTGTGTGTGTAGGGGAATAAATGTATTGGCACAGATGTGTGTGTGTGTGTGTGTGTGTGTGTGTGTGTGTGTGTGTGTGTGTGTGTGTGTGTGTGTGTGTGTGTGTGTGTGTGTGTGTGTGTGTGTGTGTGTGTGTGTGTGTGTGTGTGTATGTGTGTGTGTCAGGGTGATAACCCTGTGGGAGATTAGTATAAAGAAGCCATGTGTGTTGTAAGTCTGTGTGAGTGTGTGTGTGTGTGTGTGTGTGTGTGTGTGTGTGTGTGTGTGTGTGTGTGTGTGTGTGTGTGTGTGTGTGTGTGTTTGTGCATGCTCATGTGCAACTCAGGCCCTGTTCTCCTCCAATCGTTCTTCCTTGAGTCAGCCAGAGTATTATATTTTTCAGCTTGCAAAGCTCAGCTAACTAGTGAAGCTGCTGTCGGTGATGATCAGATTCCTTCACATTCAAACTGTAAAGTTACAGAATTGTGAAGTCCCAAAGACTCAGTAGTCGGTAGCATGGAAGGTAAAGAATTCAGATATAAATGGTACTATATAGTGAAAGAGCTGTGAATTTTGAGCCTGAATAGTTTTATGACCTCACTGGATGTCAAATAACTACAATGTTACAGGTATGTTTTTTTTCTTTGTCAAGAAACATAAATGTAATAGGTGAAATGATGTAACAGCAAGAGAGACAAATGTCTATTAAAAGTGTTATGAGATTTCATTCATTCCCAGCATAGTGTAAATTGAGGAAGCTGGCTAGATTAGAAATGCCACAGAGATGAATAAACTGTCAAATCAATGCTTTCTTAATATGTGGAAGTATGGGGATAATTTTGTAGAAAGAAAAATATACTCTGTGGAAATGGACATGAAGTGTTTAGGGCATAGTTGTCCTTTAAGATCAAAGAACATTGCAAAAAAAATTTGGTACAGCCACTGAAAATGTTGACAGAGTGTATGTATGTGGCATGTTCAAAAGCCACAAAGTTTGCTGACAAAGGTTGCCTAATTTTCCCTGGATTTTAGAGATTCTGGAAGATGTGTGTTGCATTAAGGATCTTGTGGTGTAATTGATGGTGATTTCTCATTTGAATAAAATGTCATTGTTATTATAAAGAAGTATTGTATGCCAATCAAAGTTATGTTACAAACTCTCACCAGCAGGTACAAATAAGAGTTACTACTTCTGTACATCACACTGCTCAGCACCCATATTGAGTACCGTGCAGCTGTTTATATTTATAATTGTAACAGACTTAACCTTTTGGAAGGACTAGATATACTTTATTAAACAAATTAGATGGAGTAAAGGGATGGTCTATAAGAGAAATGCAAAATCCATTGCCCAAGAAAACTTCTGTTCTGACTCAGGTCCTAACTTGATTCTCCTAAAATGTCCATCTCACAAAGGCAAACCACTGCTGATTGCTACAGTCTCTACCATTTCCATGTCCTGCTTCCCTAGATAAATTCAAATCACTCATCACTAACACCCTTAATAACTGAACCAAAAATAATACCATAATCATTCTAGGTAACTTCCGTCTTAATTCTCTTGGCCTTCTTTCATCTGACATGGGTACTTTCTTAGCAGACCTAGGTAGTCTTCAACTTATTAAAGAACCAGCAAGACCTAACTTCAGGACCTCAAACAGTCCACACTCAACCTAATTATTACATCAAATTCTATCACCAGCATAAACATTCTACCACCATCACTAAGCGACCACTGCCAGTAACCTTTAGAGTTGTGAACCATCTTATAAAACTATTACCAGTATTAAAACCCTTCGGGAGCCAGGGTAGCATGAATATAGGCATACACAGAACCTTTCTCACAGCCCATAACTAGAACCATATACTCTCCTTACATCACCCCAATACAGCAGCTGTAAGCCTAACCAACTTTCATCTCCAGTTTCAAGAAATTTTTTTCCCACTTATCTGTAAGCTTTACAAACCTACCAAAACTGAAGGTCTATTCAGTAAACTCAAACATCTTTTAACTCTAAGAGGTGAAACATGGCAAAAATGGAAACAGACTCCCACAACTGACAACATCATCTCCTTTCTAGTCTTGTGTAACCTAGCCAAGAAGTTCATCAGAAGACAGAAAAGAAATCTTCAAACAAGATTTTCTTAAAGAATTTTGCCATCTCCCATCAATAAACCCAGCACCTCTCACAGATCATGCATTGTCCACCACACCACCATTCACCCCCCCCCCTTCCACTTCAAATGCAAACATCCTAAAGAAGTAAATTCTTCTTGAAAATATTTCTACTGGCACCACTCCTGGATCTGATGATATAAACCCCTGGTTCATATATCACTGCAGAGAGCACCAAGTCTTCCTGTCACACACATATATAATATATGCCTACACAAATTATCATGCCTTAGATTTGGAAAATTGCTCTAATTAAACTCATCTCAAAGCAAACCATTCCAAAAGATACCTCTTACTTCCATCCAGTCTCCATCCTCCTAATTCTGAGCAAACTTCTTGAAAATGAAGCTCTCCCTTCTCATACAGCAGTACCACCTACTCTCCTACACACGTATTCTGGCCTTGATGAAAAACTATGACAGCATTTTGGTCCCTAACTGATGACATCCTGCTAAACTCTGGTAGTGGCCTCCTTAGAGGCGCCCTATTTATAGACCTGACAAAGGCATTTGACCTCATTGGCCACTATCTTCTTCAAAACAAATTAATTGAATTTGGTATCAGTCCAGATGCCACGCTCTGGATTAAAAACTTCCCCAATGACAGATAATTCAGAGGTAAAATAGGATCCTCCCAATCAGAATCTGCACCTATTACCAAAGGTGTACTACAAGGATCCATTCTTGCCCCTCCTCTTCTCCATATTCATTGACAAACTTCCTTCTGACCTTCCCTATCTCCCACTTTTCCTCTGTGCTGATGACATTTTTCTGATCATGTCACTCTTACACCAACATTTGGTGCCAAATCCAATCAGACTTACATGAGCCCCACCAATGGCTCCTGAACTATAAACTACTTTGCAACCCAACCACAACCAAACTATGCTTTTTGGAATGCCACAGAAAATTCACCAAGCACCTTACTCTTTAACTGTCTTTGGCCTTCACAATAATTCCATTGAGACAACTTCCACCTTCAAATACCTAGGAGTATGGCTTGATCAGTCACTAAACATCCATTTCCAGATAGACAAAGTGAGAACAAAACAAACATCCTCCTCTGGGCCAAAACAATCTTCCCCTTCCTATACCAACCAGCTGGAGCAGCCATTGGCAAAGGAGTTCTTCTTTCTCATCCTGAATTTTTGCTTCTGCCTGTGAAGGCTGCCAGCCCAGCTAGATAGAATTTTGTAAATAACCCTATGTCATTTGTAAATATTAATAGGATTTGTAGAAATGTAAGATAACTTTATGTTATGATTAAACTATATGTTCTGCACTGAGCTTCAAGATTGTAACCACAGTGCACCCTGCTGGAAAACAGTAGAAATGTGCATAAACTATATGCCAATGCAAATGTATGTTTTCATGGTAGAAATTGGGGCATACAGAGTTAACTTGCAAACTCTGCCAAAATAAGTAAAGAATTTTATGATTGTGTGTGTTATCTCATCTAGGAGACAGAATGTCTGCAGTTGGGGCTTCTTTCTATTGTCTGGAAACAGAGGTAATTACAGGTTTCCAAGGTAATTGTTTTACGACATCCAGCTTCAGGCAAGCTTCAAAGAGAGAATTCTCAGCTTCTGAGAGATAAACATTCATGACACAAACGTTAAATTTTAAGTTCCTCATAGCCTGTGAAACTTAAGCAGAGGTGACAAGAATGATGTGATCAGAAATGATTTAGCAGTAATGTGTGTTATCAATTTAAGAACTATTTCAGGGAGAAAGAGAGTGCATTTTGTATCTTGTTCTGGACCTGTTAACAACTTACCAGCACTTTGCTTTGCTCTGTAAGTAAGACTTAGATCTTAGTATCTCTCTTAGAGATAGATAAGGAAAATAGTCAGATCAGTCTAGATGTTTTCTGCATTTATGTGAGACTGTCCTACAATGTTGTTTTAAAGTGTTTCCTGTGATTTCTGAACTCTATTGTCTCTGCGTGAGTTAATGAGAATTGCTGTGTGCTTTTATTATTTATTAAATATTTTTAAACCTTTTAATTGTGGCTGGTTTTGCATAGAGATATATAAGCTCTTAGGGTACTTGCATGTATAAATCAAATCTCAAAGTGTGTGTGTGTGTGTGTGTGTGTGTGTGTGTGTGTGTGTGTGTGTGTGTGTGTGTGTGTGTGTGTGTGTGTGTGTGTGTGTAAGCTACTTGGGCAGAGACATGAAGCACTGGTTGGACAGAGATGGTGTTGGAGATTCTGGCTTGACCACTCAGCTGAGATCTGAACCCTATAGCTGTGTCAGTGGGGAGTCTTATTGGGGCTCTGGAGAAAAAGGGAGAAACCAGCCCCAGACTGACTGTGATCTCTGTGTGCTCTTAAGGAAAATTGTACTTTACTGTGTGTGTACTTGTCATCCTCCTAATGTCGATGTCCCTCACTGGTGCTAGTGGTGAGGACTGAGGCTCCTTGATTACTGGGCCAGTGCATGGGCGTCACACTGCCTACAAGAAAAAATATTGCCACACTACAGACTATCTCTAACAGCATCTGCCAAGTCATTACAACCTCACCTGTCTATGAACATCACTGTATGACCCAAGAAAAATCCAAATGGTTACCCAGAAAACAAATATGTAACCTAGTTTTAGGACCCCAGCTCTACAAACTATTCCAGCTCCACACATGTACTAAACTTGCAGCTAGACTTCACATAACATCTCCTCATACAGCCTAAGGCACTACTCACCAGCCACACCAACTCTCATTACCCCTAGATTCAAACCCCACAGCACTGTACATGCTTTCTCCTTTCAGGCACCTACTCTTTGGCAAGCTCTCCCCATTGACAGTATGGAACTCCACACTTATTCCAAATTCAAAAAAGCACTTCTTCATGCAAGCCAGATGCATATTCTTCAACACAGGACACATCACCTGACCTGTCTCCTTTCCAAGTCTCTTCTCCTCTCTCAAGATTCACTGGAGATTGACCAACTTTAGAACCTAATGCATATATTGTGTATTATACTCTGCTTGATTGTACATTGCACTGTGTGTGTTCACTGGAATGCATATACACAGTTTATTTCAATGTAATTAGTCTAAACTATTCTATCAGTGATTACAATTCTGTATTTTTCTTTGTGAAATATTTTGTATTTCAATCAGGCTGAGATGGAAATTAGTTAGTACTGATCAGTGCATTATCCCAATAAACCAATATAAATAAAATAAAATAAAAAATAAATGTTGGAAATGCCATACTTGATAAATTACATATTGATAAGAGGTGACTTAATTTTAAATTTTAAATGTGTATATAATGCTATGCTAGGAGATGATACGGCTATTAAAATCAGTCCTATAACACAGAGACTGCCCATGCTATGGAATAGACTTCCCATACATGTCAAGCAGAGCACTCACTGACCCTCTTCAAGAGAAATCTTGATGAATGGATGGGAAATAGAAAATTCTCCCTGGGGATAACGCCAGTGGCTCTACTCAACAGAGGAACTGGGAACTAAGGTCGGGTGGCACAATGTCAGGGTAAGCCTATGGCTAGGCTTGTAAAGGCCCTAGGGCCATTAGCCTAGTATACACCTATGAACCTATGAACTTATAAAAGCCATTCTGTTGACACCCATAACAATAGAAATTGTGTGGTTGTTTCTATTGGTGCAAGAAGAATTAAAATATACTCATTCCACTGTACAGCAGGACTAATGTGGAATATTTTTCCATATAGAATAAGAAAGGCAGACAATGTGATGTACTCTAAGAGAGACCTTGACAACTTGGTTGAGAAATAAGACATACAATCCAACTTTGCATGATAGTAATATTATGGAAGACCGCATTAAGTTTGTCTTTTTAACAAAACAACATTGAAACACTGAATTTATGACTTTGGATGTCCTACTTGGCTTCCATATACAGGTTAAGAAAACAGCTTGGAACTGCATTTGGTGAGTTTTCTTCCAGTCAGGCCTGATCATGAACCTTGAATAAGTACCTTAGATCTTATATCATCAAGATTTGTCTGCATTTGAAATGTTTTTTTTTTTTTTTCAGGAAAAAATTGTCCTGAAGCTGGGTTTGTGTATGTATTAAGAAATCCAGAACAGAATAAACATTAAGTCAAGCAAGATTTCTGTTGTAATTTGTGACCAAATTTTCGAGCAGAAGTTGTAGTTGAAATAGATGAATCTTAAGATCCTCTAATCCATTGTATTAGTAATGCCATGTGCTTACACATGTTGTGTTAAAAGACCTGAATTTCTTGTATTATTTTTGTTCTGTTTGTGATGACAAGATAAAGCATATAATGTTTCACAAGTAGACTTTTTGATGTTCAGAGGTTCTTCGAGGAACTGAATCAGAGATTTTCTAACTTAGAAATGGTCTAGGAGTTGCCTCACATCCAGCATATTGATGTTGAAGTCTTTTAGTAGCAGAAGGTTTCACGTCTTCCAAATAAGGATATACGTTTTGGACATTTGTTGATTATATTTAGTAACAGAGATCGAATAAGGTAAGTACATCAGTGCCATACACATAATTTATGCACATAATAATGCACCTCGAAGAAAAAGGCAGTAGTGATCCAGTTGGGACTAGTTTTACACACTAAGGTGGATAATGCATTGTGATATAAGCAAAATGTTTATATATCGTGGGAACACCAACTCTCGCATACTTAGCATGTCACTGACAAAGAAGAGAAATTACCCAACCTGATATGAAGGAAGAATCAGCCTTTACCCATGACTTTCTTACCACAGAGACATATTAAGAATGTTTGGATAACCAACAATGTACATCACAATTTGTTACTATTAAGCAAGACAGTCTTGAGGTCATACTTATAAATGATGATCCGCAAAGGGTCAGTTTATTGAATTACAATTTCATTGAAATGTATCTCTGAAAAAAAACTCAGGAAAACTCCAGAAGCAAACACTACCATGGGTCATGTAGAGGGGACATGTCTATTTTATGCCAATGGACTACATTCAATGTTTTTAGTTTGTTGAGTTACAGATTCAATAAACTGTGACTCTGTGAAATTAATGACTTCTATTCACAGATAAAGACCTGACTAATTAGTCCTGTATTTTGGAGCTGTACTTGGGATTCATGCAATATCCCCATCCCAAAGATGTAGTATACATAGAAGAAAGGTTACAGCACACAGCATAATCATATAGCTAAGACAGTGGCATAGACAGAAAAGCTGCCATTTGTACATTTCATCCGAAACATCATATAAAGTTAATAGCTGACCTTTGCACAGAGCTCACAGATCAACAATGAGCTTTGATTATACAATTTATCAGAAAAGTGCAGATTTAAGCGGCCTCTGAATTGTTCTGGTATTTACTATTTTTTTCTTATGTAGATAGCAGGTATGAGAGGAGAGTAAAAGAAACAGCTACAATGAGTATAAACAAATGTTGCATTCTCCTTGGAAGGTTCCTTCATGACACTTTTATTACTTCAATATAGAACAAGTGAAGTATCCTTTCACATTCACCTGTCTTTTACTTACTCCACCTCTCTATCCTGTCCACTTCCACCTTCTATTAACCTTCATTGTCCTACCATTGATCCCTTCTGTCTAGTGCCTTCTTTTCCTAACCCTTATAGACCTACCATTGAACCAGGCAAGACATTCAGGTGCTCTCGCAGCCTACCTTAATATCATTCCACTACATATTTCTGCAACAATATCCACCTACTTTGCTGATTCCTGCAACAGGATTCATATAGCCTAGGTGCCTAGTCTCTGATGAATTCCTGTATCTGCTTTGCACCCACTGCATGAAGTGTCCTATATAAATTTTGTTAGCTGAAAGCTATTGATATGGAATGTTCTCATGTATATACTCTGTATTGCTTGTATAATATCTTTGATTTGAGAATGATTACTTATATATTGTTTTTTCACCACTTGTATAAGCTGCCAATAATATGTACTAAATGTCTTTGTTGTTGTATTTTTTGGCTTTTCCTGGTTAGGGGTCACCACAGCGGAACTCCGGTCCGCTAATGATTGGCAGTAGATTTTTACGTACTGAGTTGCCAGCTCTGACGCACAACCTTCAACGAACGTACCCTCATTCACACGTCTCCACAAAGAAGACGCTTTAGTTGAGAATCGAACAGGACAACGTCTTATTGTGAGGCAACTACGCTACCGCAGCACCATAAATGTCTTTATTAATGTAAATTCTGTAATGTATGTGAAATGTTTTATATGTGGAGCTTTTTTCCCTGGGACTCCACTGAAAATGGGCACTTCTGGCCCATCTGGATCATCCTGGTAAACAAATGCAAATAAATAAATAATAAATAAATATCTATGGCACTTTGTTCTGTACACCTTAGGCCAGAGTGGTTGCATAAACATCAATAGGAATACTAGTTATACCAGAACCAACTGACCAGTGGCATATTCTTAGTAGGCTAGTCTAACCTATCTAGTTTTCAAATATGCAAGAACTAGCTGGGTAATTAAGACTCCCTAAAGCTGGAGCCTTGAAGGAAAATGTCTACCAGAAAATCCTATATTATCAAATATGAAATATTTTCTAGTTGGTGCCAAGACAGGAACTGGCATTCTTTCAGGGCTAGTGTTTCTCAGGTTCTGTATTTTTTGTTTATGTTACTACCCTCTGGCCTGTCTTACTCCTCCATCAAAGTTTAATTTTTTCTAAATATTAAATGATTGTCATATACCTTGTATTGCTTCTTAACCAGTGTTTTTATATTATGCCTAATCTGTTATAATTAAACTGCAGCTGTTTTTATTTTATTTTTGAAGATTCTAAAATTATTGTTCTTAAAATGTTTTCTAATAATTTGGATCTTTCTCCATGGGCCTCCTCTGAAAATGGGCTTCTACCTACTTGGACTTTCCTGGTAATCAAATGTTAATAAATAAATAAATAAATAAATAAATAAATACATTTTTTGTTCACTTCAGCATATCTGCCCATGGATTCCCCTGTTTCAGTGCAATCACATGTGAAAATGTATTGAAAGGGGTGTTGCATACTAGCAGGTTGCTCCTCCTTGTGATCTTAATTTTGTGTTAGAAACAAAACTAACTCCTGCTAGATTCGAATCATCTCATCAGAATGACTCGAGGTTATTAACATGGGAAACATTTTTACTAATTTCTCTTGTCATCTGCAAGAAGAGTATCAGAGTTGCAAGCTCTTATGGTGCGTCAACATTATCTAATTTTCCAGAAAGACAGGGTTTTCTTGAGAATGAATCCTTCATTTGTGCCTAAAATGGTATCAGAGCTTACTTTGAGCCATACTTTCCATCTCTCTGTCTTCTTTCCAGAACTTGAAAACGAGAGAGGAAGAATTGTCTGTACCTTGGATGTCCACAAACAACTTAAGTACTATCTTGACATGACAACATCTTTTAGGAATTCTAATCAGTTGTTAATTTCTTATGAAGGTTAAAAAAGGACAACCTGTGTTAAATTAGAGTATTTATGAGTAGATGTCTCATGCTATTACTTATTTTTATACCCACCATCTATGCAATTCCAGATCAAGTCAGGGCTTATTCAACCAGGGCCTTGGCTTCATCAGTAGCTTTTTGGAAAAGTTTGAATTCTAGAAATATTCTACATGCAGCAACTTCATCCTTTCTGCATACATTTATGAAGCACTATAAATTAGATAACTTCTCCAGGTCTAGGACTAGCCTTGCTAGGACCTTTCTCCAGGGGCCCATGGACACACATTTCTCCTCCTCCCAGTCAGTCAAGGCTATGGTAGTCTGCCCATCCAAATAAGGCTACTGTAGCAGTGATCATAACAAACATAAGACAGTTGTATAAGTAAACTTACCATAACAGTAGATGTTTGAATGATCACTGCTGCAGTAGCCACTCCCTCCTTCCCTTCATCCCATTTATTTTTATTTAGCTTTCCTCTCTCAGTTGGCATCCCAAACAAATGGTTTGGGTATGTTGAAGGTGTCCTTAAAGCTTTGGAAGATAGCCGTCTGTTCTATCCTGTACAGGATACAACTCATATAGCTACGGTTACTGCAGCAGTAATCATTCAAACATCTACATCTACTGTTCTGCTACGTTTACTTACACAAGTGTACTTTTTGTATTCTCTGAGTCATGTAACTCAACAAACAGTACTACTGCAACTGTTAAAAACAAAGTCAAAAGGACTGACAGACTGATAACATAAAAAACATCGTTACAGTATTTTCAGCAACAACAAAATATCACATGGTAAACAACAGAAAACTGCAATCCACACTTCACAACTGCTATGATTTTGGAATATTGCTAAGATTTTTGACCTCGCATTTAACTTTGCTCCTTTTAAATTTATTAATTTTCCTCATAAGTTGGCTATATTTAAGGCTGCAAATATTATTATATAAATGAACTAAGTCTAGACTCCATTATAAATAACTACATGAAATATACCATCAAAATATATATTGTTAAAAAAGTAAGTGTTTCTCCTTTCTGACCCTCAGCTATGATTTTTTAAAAGAACAGTACTATTATTTTTAATGGTCAGAGGTTAAGATGTATGTTGCAGTTTGTTGAAGGAAGCAACCAGTGAAACATGGTTTGGAGTCTTTCTACTCACTTCCCCTTCCCAAACAAGCTTTCTTTTCAAAATCTCAGTTTGCTGTTTCTAAAACATAGAGGCCACTGAAACTGCACATATACAAAATGAGAACTGACATCATCACACATCATGAAAACAGCAGATGGTCACAAGTGTTTACCCTACACTCTTTTCCAGCATTAGTATACGTGTAAGCAAAATGTATTTGCGATGCTTTGTGTTTACAACTACTGAACCTTTACATTATACAAAAATGAATGCAGCAGTCTTGCCACATGGAAGAATTTCACTGCATTGACAGACCTTGTGTATATATATTCCAAACTAAGAGCTAACTTTACTAATTTTTGTAACTCTTGTAACCATTTATTCATTCATTTAATAATCTGTAGACCAGTTCACGGCTAAGCTAGAACATATTCCTGTATTAAATGGTCAGTGAATTAACCCCCAAACAGGGAAAGAGCCCATCACAGCATCAGCACACGCACACACACACGTACGCCTGCGCGCACACACACACACACACACACACACACACACACACACACACACACACACACGCACGCACGCACGCACACACACACACACACACACACACACACACACACACACACACACACACACTTTATTTTATATCTTTACTACAACTTCATTCTTCACAGAATATACCACACAAGCCTGATTAGAAAATAAAATAACGAATAGGTGTCATTACTGCACTTTCATATGGATGTTGTATCCCCAGTAAAATATTCTGCTTCTTGGATTAACATAATATGCATGAAATTAGTTCCTAGCAGGTGACATGAAGGTCTCACTAGGGTTAGTCTAATTGGTGAAGGCTTGATGGTCGGCAAGTATGGAAGCTAAAATCACCCAGAAAAAAGTAGTTCCTTAATTTTACTTATCCAGCTGATTAACTTCCTGCAACAAGCGGATTAACTTCATGCAAAAAGCTAAGTGTTTAAATTAACTAAATGAACATGTGCCTTGTGAAATTTGTAATCTACTGCATAATCCAAACATTTTTGTTTAATTTAAGTACCTGATCAGCAGATAAAATATATTCAGTTTTCATAATGGCTAATTATGCACTCTGAATGATCCATTTTTTTATGGATTCTGTTATATTTGAGATACTATTAGTTTTTATCTGCTAGAAGCATAAAATAATTAAATGTTTATATGATATTGTTTTATGTTTGTGCAGGTAAACTGCAAACTAATTATTTCCCTGGTTTGCTCTATTACAGACAATGCATGCTGTGAAAGGTATGTATTACATCTTTAGAAGATACCACACCAAACAAATTCATGGCAATTAAATATTAGTCAGGCATTTGTAGATTGAAAAGTTGAGACAAGGCAGTTTTTGCCTTTAAGTTCAGTAGCTTAATGTTATTAATTATATTTTATATATCAGTTTACTTATGCATTTCTGAAGGTACAATAACATTGACAGCAGTGTTCTCTGCAGTTTATTTAAAATTATCAAACTAGTTCTTAAACGCTGTTTGTTATTTGTAAATGAATTTACATTGTAATGATGTGATTTCTGTTAATCTGTCTCAGTATCATCCTTTTAATACTGAGATTTTATTCAATGGCATTTTTTTGCATAATTCTGAAAAATATAGTGCATATTTCTCATGCCATATTCATAACGTATTATAGTGTTGCATTATTGTTTTCACTTCATATTGTGACCTTACATTTGTAGTAACATAGGCCATACAAAACAAGCCCCATCTCTGTTTTTGTCATTTACAGTGAGTAGTCTGTCAAATGATAGCTAGCTAGCTAGATAAATAGATAGATGGATAGATAGATAGATAGATAGATAGATAGATAGATAGATAGATAGATAGATAGATAGAAATATATAGATAGATGGATGGATAGATAGATAGATAGATAGATAGATAGATAGATAGATAGATAGATAGAAAGATAGATTGTCTGATTTTTAACCAGGTCTTTAGCCTGACAAACAAGATCACATTTGGCTGTGTTGTTTATACTGACTGTCTAAATGGTAGCACACAACTAGGAATGAGCAAGCATTTGGATTATGACAAAATGCATGTGTTATAAGCTGTCTTTGTATGCTTTTTTTGGGCTTGCAGATGGTGCTTATTTAAGAATTATTGCACAAACACATCACATGTACCAAAAGAGCTGCCCCCAAAGACTGATGAGAATTCTACATAAATCAGTAATCATACATGCCGCTCCTTCTGTGTACAGGTGGTATGCAACAACACTGACTGACCCAGGACATTTGTGCTGAGCATCAAGAAGGCAACCATGATGCCTACATGTGACATTTATCACCTCTAACCCATAGGTTTGTAAGTGGTAAAGTACCATATGAGCACCTAGTAACCATTGCAGGGTATCCCTGCAGTCATGACTATTTATGCAAGTGAGCAAACCAGCCACTCCTGTAGAAGACGTGTACAACAGAGCAGACCACAGCACCCATGAATGTCCGTCCACCACATGATGTTATTCCACTGTGTCCATATATTTAGCAGTGCAGATCAGTACACACTGAATCCGCGGTGGTGCAGTGGTAGTGTTGTTGCCTCACAGCAAAAGGTTCTCCCGTTCGATTCTCGGCTGGAGTGCAGGGAGTGCCTTCTGTGTGGAGTTTGCATGTCCTCCCCATGGTTGGCTGGGCATTTGAAAGACATGCGTAAATGGGTGTGCCTTCGTTGAAGGTTGAACATTGAGCTGGCACCTCGGCGTTCGTGAAAATCTACTGCCAATCATTAGCAGACCGGAGTTCCGCTATGGCGACCCCTAACCTGGAAAAGCTGAAAGACAAACAAGAGCAGTACACACTGAGAGTGTTGCATCTTTATTGTCTGTCTCATGTTGCAGAACATAATATGGCAGCCATGAACTGCACCAGCATCATGATAATTGGCAGGAGACCTATATGAAAATGAAGTGTGCATACCTCTAATAAAATAGCCTGGTCAGCAACTGCTACAGACTCATGCCTCACAGATGTGTACCTCACTTATCCAAAATCTGTTCACTTACAGTTTGTGCAGGTATTAAGATGGTGCTCATTTATAATGGCATACTATATAAGGTCTAGTGAACACAACATACAGGAATAAGTAGCTCACCTGTACATGTACGTTTACCTAAGAGTGGACGAAGCTTGAATTCTCAAGCCTCATTTGCTTGAAATTCAACTTACAGAGGATTGGAGTTCCTACATAGGAAATCATTGTCAAAGAGTTGTGCCGACAGTGATGCCCTTTCGGGGGGAATTTCCCCCTTCTTTGCATTGGTGCAGCCATGGAGTTGGTATATATAAGTTTAAGGATGGGGGTGGGGTCTTGTCCTCACATCAGAGGGTGCAAGGGGGGGGGGCTTGCCCCCTGCAAAAATACTTAAAAAAGTGTTTTTTTCAGCTTTTTTTTTTTTTTTTGTGGGGAGAAGCAGATTGAGGAATCCAGTATTCAGTGTGTTTACCGTCATCCACTCATGGTGGAAGCATACATGTAGGTATGTAAGAAATCACAACTGCTGTAGTTTAAATATGGCTGAATTTCAGTACTGAGTGCCTTGTGGTATACTTTGTATATAAAACGAATACACATGGCTGACCCAATCAGTCACCATGTCTCCCCCTGCAATTACACATCATGTTCCCAGAAACCAGGATGGCACTAACCCCCAGTGACTGCAGCACAGACCAGATGCTATGGCCATGACACTGCAGCATACCAAGCTGTGATGGAGAAGATGTAAGGTATTTATCATGCAACAAAGACCATTTTGAAGGTACATTCCCAGCAGCAACTAACAGGATGTCCAGAGATGACATAAAAACACATGAGGAAAGGCCTGCTTAGCCATGGTGAAGATAAGACCTATTAATAAGGGCAACCTTGCGAACCAAGACCTTTGAAGATGGACTTCAGGCAGCATGCCATGAACAGCAGCTGTTTACTTAATTTATTTATTTATTTTTTGACATTTGTTAACCGGGTTGGTCCAGCTGGGTCAAAGGCCCGTTTTCAGAGGAGAAAAGCTCCAGTTACATTCAGATTACAGTTTACAGTACATAAAAAGACAAGTACACAAACTATCTATACAATATTGATTTGAAAATGATTTGAAAAGAAAACCGAAAAATGCATACATAAAGCAGTTATACAAGTTGCCATTTTACAAAACACATATCAACATTTCAGTATGTGATTTTAAATATGTTCAGTTATATACATTGGTTAACTAGGTAAGGTACTATATGCTTTTTAGGTGTCAGAGGTGAGAAAAACAACAAGTGGGAGGGGACTTAGGTAGGGTTATGGCAGGGACAGGTTTTGGTGAAAAGTAGATGAAGTTTGAGTTCCTTTTTAAAGTGTGATGGATGTATAATGGAACATATGTCTAAGGGGAGTTTGTTCCAGGCTTGGGCTATAGAGCATTTATATGGAAGTTTGCCCACATTTTTCTTAGGTTGGTCAACAACTAGAAGTTGCTGGCTAGAGGTGCGGAGGGTCCGAGATGGGGAATAGGTAGAGACAAAAGAAGAGGCAGCTGGACAGGAAGATGGTCTGCATAGAATAGTGTGTATTATTTGAAATTGTGATAGTAGCAGTAGTTGTGGAAATTCAAGCCATTGTAGAGAGTTTAGGGCTAGGCAGTGATGTGAATTGTAAGGAGAGTTCGTAATGAATCTAGCAATTTTGTGATAAGTTTGTTGAAGTTTGTTCAAGGTATTGGCCTGAATATTAGTTAGAATTGGGGAAGCATAAAGAAGTGAGGGGAGGAGGAATGCCTGTGCCAGGGAGACTCTAGCATTAGAGGTCAGGAATTTTTTGTTGCGATAAAGCAAGCCTAGTTTCTGGTGTGTTTTTTATTATACATTGGAGTAAGTGTAGGTTGAATTTGAGTTCATCATCTATAATGACACCTAGAAGTTTTGAGTGGGGCTCAGGTTTAATGATTGTGTTGTTTGAGGATATGATAGCAAAAGTGGATTTATCATGGGAAAGAGATCGGGGGAGAAAGAGCAAGAGTTTGGTCTTTTTGGAGTTAAGGATTAGTAGATGATCAGATAGACACTTTTCGGTGGCTAGAAAGGAGAGTTGGGTAAGGGTATGAAGTTCAGAGATATTGCTGGAGATGGAGATGAGTGTTGAGTCATCTGCATATTGGATGAGGAATGATTGTTTACAAGGTGTATAATGTTCATTTGTGAAAATGTCGAACAGTAGAGGACCCAAGATGGAGCCTTGTGGAACTCAAGTTAGGACTGAAATATAGAGAGAGCAGGATGAGAGCCATCTAACTGATTGCTTCCTACTAAAGAGGTAGCTGGAGAACCAGGCAAGGGTGGTAGAAGATAGGTTGAGGTTTGCAAGTTTAGTTAGTAGGATGGAGTGAGAGACAGTGTCAACAGCTTTGGAAAGGTCAAGGAAGAGACAAGATATGAGTTGGTTGTTGTCTTGAGCTTCAGCTGTGGAATGAGTGAAAGATAGGAGGAAAGTAGATGCGCTATGGTTAGGCCAAAACCATGTTGTGTGGGAGTGAGGAGGTTGTGCTGGAGGAGATAGTTGAGAAGCTGTGAGTGGATGCATTTCTCGTGTATCTTAGAGAGGGGGATAGTTAGAAGGGTCTGTTGAGTTGCTTCCTTTATGGTGGGGGATAGTGAAGAAAGATTTCCAAATGGAAGGAACTGTAGCTTCTTGGATAAATCTGCAAATCTGAGGAAGGTAGGAGGGAGATTGTCAGTAGGGGGAGAGCAGGGTTTAAGTTTCAGAAGTGATTTAATGTATGAAGTGGGCACAGGTTGAAAGCAGAATAGATTTTGGTTGTGAGGATTGGGAGGGGTTGGTGGAGTTGTAGAGTTAGTGTTGGAGGGTGTGAGATTTTGGATTGTGTCAATAAAGTGTTTGTTGATGAGAGTAGTGGTTTCCAGAGGAAATTTATTTGGGTATGGTGAGGGGTTAGAAGGACAACCAGGGTAGAGGATTTTGTTAAGAGTGGGCCAATACTTGCGGGGGTTGGATTTGTTATTGAGATGAGCAGAGTTATAGTAGGATTTTTTGTCTTTATGGATTAGCTTCTTAACTAGATTCCGTAGTTCTCTGGATTTTTGTAGTAGGGGAAGTTCCTTTGTTTTAAGCCATGCTTTCCAGGCACTATCTCTTTTATGCATAAGGGATTGAATATCCTTAGAGAGCCAGGGAGCATAGTTTGATTTGATTCTAATTTTCCTGGAGGGAGCTAGGGAGTTCAGGGTGTTCAGGAAAATGTCATTAAACTTGTTGACAGCATCATCGAGAGGGATTAGTCTAAGGAGACCAGTGAAAACTAGATATTATGGAGCTGAAAAAGGAGATATTAAAGTTGGAGAGCTTGCAACAGTCTCTGTAAAGGTGGGGTTTGTGTGATTTGGTGGACTGTCTTAGAATGGAGGTGGGGAGATGATCACTTAAGGAGTTGGATAGGGTAGTGGGGCTATGGTAGAGGTGGGGAGTGTTAGTGAGAATCCAGTCAATGGTGGAGCTGATGACAAGATTTTATGGAAGTGGGTAGGGGATGTTATCAAATGATGGAAGCCATGTAGATTGATACTGAGTTGGGGAGAGTCTTTTATAAGTTTGGACCAGTCTATATTGACATCTCCTAGGATGAGGGTTTCAGAGTTTAAGTTGTGGCTAAACCAAGATAGGATATTTTCTAGGATGGGTATATTATTTCCCAGGGGAATGTAGATGGAAGCAATAGCAAATTTCTTGTGTGGATTTAGATGGCAGTTTAGTAGGATAAGTTCAGCTGGATGGAAGTCAGGAATAGGGATGGAGATAGGTGAGAGGTTAAGGCTATCTGAGTAAAGGATGGCTACACCACCTCCTTTTTTGGGAATCTGTTGGAGCGGTATATATTGTAGCCAGGTGAGAGTATTTATTTGTTAGTGATGTGAGGCTTCAGCCAGGTTTCAGATAAGGTAAGGATGTTAGGGGTGCTATGGGTTATCTGTGTGTGTAGTTCAGTGATTTTGTTAGTTAAGCTTTGTATATTTACTGAGTAAATAGTTAGGTGTTTCTGTAGTGATCTGGTTTGACTGTGAGAATGGGCATGGTTGGGAGTGAGAGCAGAGGGGGAGGTACAGAGAGGATTGAGTGGTGAGTGAGTGTGGGGAGATGAGAGGGGGCCTGGGTTGGGGTGGATGTCTCCAGAGCTGAGAAAGTTATTAGTTAGTGGAGTGTGTGGAGTATAAGGTAATAGGTAGTTCTGGAGTTTTGGTTTAGACTTGGAAGTATATGTATATTTCTGAAATATAATTAGTTTGTGGAGACAGGTGGTAGAGTAGTTGAAGAGAGATGGGGAGATACTAAAGAAGTAACTTGTCTGAGGAGTTGCATAGGACCATGAGGTGGGGGAACATGTAAGTGGGTGGGAAAGGTAGGAGTGATAGGAGGTAAGAGCAGAGTACTAAGAGAAGTGTAGTGGTATACAGAAGAGATTGCATTATAGGGAGTGTGTTGAGAAATTGTAGTCTTACTGACACTGCCTCCTGCTACAATCCACAAATTGGCAACAGCGATCATGAATTGTTAAAACTGTACTGTTCTTTTTCCTTTCAGATTTATGTTATGTTGTTTTTTTGCCTTTTGTTAGAGCTTATCCTGTGAAACTTATGAAATACAGGAATCACAGAGCACCTGAAAACTTTACTGAGATGGATCTTTTTCCCCCTTGATGTTCTTGAGGTCAGTTTTGACCCCCACAATAAACTGAGAGGTCGTGGGACTTGCCAGAATAGTCTTTCATGGAATCAATGTGATTTTTAATATCGTCATTGTAATGAATCATTTACTGTTTAACCTAGTACCTGGAATGTGACCTTTGAGCTGTGTCGTGGACTCGTGTCTTGCAACACTTGCTGTACTTGCACTGAAATGTATTGCTGCTTCTTTTCTTTTCTGAATGTGAGGATCTTTCTGTCTGATATGATGAGGAGTTTTGGTATCCTTTATGCCTACACCACCACTAGTGTACAACCACAGAGATTCCTGAATTTTGTCAACACAAATGCCCTAGAACAATTAGTCAGAGTACCCACTAGGGGGAATAACATCTTGGATCTTGTCCATACTGATATGGCAGCATCTTCATCACTCGTTAGGTATCACCATAAAGCAGTCTCCTTCAAAATAAAGCTGAAACCAAAGATCCCTTCTACCTAAGGTACCTTTAGAAATTTCTTTAAGACAAACTGCCTACTCCTAAGTGATACATTGGCAAGCTTCAAATCCTCACCAAACTCAGTTAATTCAAATGACTACACAGAAATGTACACCACCACACTATACCAGCATGTAGACAGCTGCAAAGAAGCAGCTGTACCCCATAGGAACAAGTGTAGAGCAAACCCATATGCTGGAACCATAATATCAACATGTTTTATAATAAAAGGAAAATAATTTTGACCAAAAGTAAGCAGAGTAATTCACAGAAGATTAGGCCTGTTGTCACCGAAATTAACAAACGACTCAGGATCTTGATAAAATCCACCAAGGCCAAATATGAGGTTATCCAAGCCAAAGACAATCACAAGGCATTTTTTAGTTATGATTGTAATCTCAAAAGCACAATTCAGCAATGTGCTGAGCTGACTGTGAACGATGTTACCTTCAATGAGGCAGAAGATATAGTTGAGCTACTGGCCAATAAATTTAGCTCTAACTTTATCCCTCACTCCCCTCCATCTGTCTCTCAAGATGTACCTGAAACTGGCTCACTTCCAGCTATCACACAAGACTAAGTCCTAAGTGCTATCAAAATCTTAAAATACTGCATCGATTGCTTCTAACAATATCCCTGGATGCATCTTAAATAGCTTGAGGCACAATTTAACAACACCACTAACAACTCTGTTCAGTCTCAGCTTCCATACAGGTTTTGTACCAAGTGAATGGAGAGCAGCTACAGTCCTCTGCATAGGTGAGAACTTTCCACAGATCCAGGGAATTATTTATTTTAACATTTGTTTACTGGGAAAGTCCAAATTAGAACAAAGCCAATTTTCAGCAGCGACCTTGGAAGAAATGTTCCAGACGCATGTCCTTGTAACATCGGAGGAAACTGGAGTACCTGGAGAAAATCCACATGAATGCAGGGAGGACATGCAGACTCCACACAGAAGGCACTCCAGCTGAGAATCAAACTGGAGAACCTCTTGCTGTGTGGTGACCACACTACTGCTGTGCCACTGTGCTGTCCAGACCCATAAATCTGACCAATCTCATTTGCAAAGCCATGAAAAGACTTATCATTGCATTAATCAATCAGGTCATAGGGAATCTCCAAACAGTGGACCCATCTCAGTTTGGATTCGTCAAGGGAAGGTTATGCCTACTCAACCTGGTGGATTTTTTTGAAAAGGTCACCAAAGCAATGGATGAAGGCAAGATGGTACACACCACATACCTCAACTTGGCCAAAGGTTTTGACACAATTCCCCATTCAGGCTTAGTAGAAAAGCTAAATAAATTGGGAATAATCCAATAAGTCACCCACTGGCTTGCCACAAATGCCCTAGAACAATTAGTTGTCACAGATAGGGCACAGATAATCAAAGCAGGGGAAGTTAATTCAACAAAGAGACCAGTCACCAGTGGAGTCCCACAGAGCTCTGTGCTGAAGCATCTCCTGTTTGGCATCTACTTTTCTGAAGTAAATCAATACCAAAGGGCTCTGGCTGACTGAATTTGCAGATGACTGTAAGCTAGGAGCAGTCACTGAATCCCAAATTATTTAGCCATCCTGCAGGAGGGTTTGTCTCAAATTTATAACTGGTGTCAAAATCATGGTCTGAATCTAAATGCCAAAAAATGCATTATTGTACCCTTTGGAAAGTTATCTACCCCAGGGAACTACCACATTGACAATGCCCCCTAAGAGTTAATCCAGTTTGGGATTTGGGAACTTATGTGAACAGCGACCTAACATTTGACCAACATAGGTCCATAGGAGATTACTAAGATAATAGCTTAAGGGTCCTTACAAGCCTAGCCAATATAACCCAATTTTACCCAATATATGGCCTGTAGGGGCAAGAAGATGGCATGCATTTGTGCCTGTGCATTGAGTATCTTACAGATTTGCCCCTGCCCATAAGGGACATAGACACTGTCCCAGGTGTTAATTTGTGATCCCCATCCATTGTTTCAAATTGTGTTTGGAGAGGGCCAAGGAAGAGCTCTGTTTAATGTGAATAGGAAGCCTTTTCCAAAGAAGGGGCAATCTCTGAAACACATATCTTTCACTCCAGCATATTTTGTTTGAGTCACTAAGTTTAGATCACAAGCTCAGACTCTTGTGCTGTTTGACTTGCAAATGTGTAGCAGCTCCATCATGGATGGATTTGTGAGTGCCTTGTAGGTCAGGCATAGGTCACCCTTTAATAGTCAGTAGGAGACAGAGTAAAGGGATAGGGCTTTTAGTCTATTCACATAGTTCATGTTGCTTACATCCTGTATTTTCTTTGTGAGGAACCTCTGAGGTCACTCAAGCTGCTATAAGTGATGAGTCAAGTACAAACCAAATGACAAACTGTACTCAATTATTGGTCTAATGAGGGCTGAGTGCAGCGGGACTATAATTTCCTTGGATATGGATGCCATGCCTTTACTTATAAGTTGTGCCACATAAAAGGATTTCATCACCACCATGGACACATGGCTGTCAAAATTCAGGCTACTATCTGTCTGTGGACCTTTATCTCTCACCTCTGAGTCTACTCTAAGGGGTGTGCTAGTGATGCTGTAATTTTCAGGGGTATTTGACTTACCAAATGGTATGATAATGCATTTTTTTTTTTGCATTTAGTTTTAGGCTATGGTTCTGGCACCAATCATTTGTCTGATCTAGACCTTCCTGAAGGATATCTACATCATTGAAGAATTCAATGATTGCCCCCAGCTTGCAGTCATTGGCAAACTTTGTCATACAGTGGCCTTCCATGTTTGCCTTGACTTTAAAGAAGCATTAGTTATTTATTTATTTATTTATCTATTTATTTGTCTTTGCTTACTGGGAAAGTGTGACTGGGTAATCCAGGCTGACAAGTATTGGACCCCTTTGGAATGACACTGGCACCTAAGCCAGTTGTTAAAGTTGATAACCTCTTAAAATCACTCTCGCTTAACGAAGCAGTATCTTTCTTTAATTCTACTTTCCTTTCCATCCTTGATAAACATGCTCCTGAGCGTTCCATTAGAATGAAGTCTAATACAGCCCCATGGCTTTCAAATGAAACGAGAAAACTAATTCTCACTAAAAACAAAGTTTGGGCCAAATGGAGATGTCATAGACTCAGCCCTGATTTTCTTCACTTCCGCCAACTTAGAAATCTTACAAAAAAAGCAATAATCGCTGATAAAAGAAAATTCTTCTGTGAACTTCAAGAAACAAATTTCAATAAACCCAAACAATTCTGGTCCTCAATCAATAGACTCCTTTCACCAGGAACAGCCAAAACTCCCCCCCCCTAAACGCTGACCCAGATACCCCTTACCATACTGCAAATGCTTTTAACTCCTTCTTTACTGAAACTATTCAATCTCTTGCCAGACAACTGAACACCAATAACTTTTACCCTCCAAATAATCTTGTAAACTCCTCCTATAACTTCTCTCTTCAACCCATCCCTTCCTCTTTCATCTACAAACTTATTCTCAAACTGAAACCGTGTACCCCCTCTGCTGACAAGCTCCCTTCTCTCTTTCTTCAAAAGGCTGCAAAAGAAATTGCCTACCCAATAACTATACTCATAAATAGAACTATCCAAGAGGGAACCATCCCTGATATATGGAAAGTCTCTCATATTATCCCACTACACAAAGGTGGTAACTCTATTGAATACTCTAACTTTAGACCAATTGCTCTTCTCTCACCCTTAGCTAAGATCATGGAGAAATGTATTCATCAGCAACTTGTACAGTATCTCTCTTCACATAACATCATAGCTAACTGTCAGCATGGCTTTAGACCTCACCATAGCACCACCACTGCCCTCCTTTTCTTTGTTGATACCATCAACAACCTTTGCAACTCCAATCTTCTCTCCTCTGCTCTATTCATTGACCTCTCCAAAGCATTCGACATGGTTAATCACTCTTCCTTAATCAATATCCTTGAATCCCTCTCATTTGATAACCTGGCTATTAAATGGTTTACTTCTTATCTTAGCAATAGACAACAAGCCGTCCTTTGGGATAACCACATCTCTTCCTTATTGCCCATTTCTATTGGAGTCCCTCAGGGCTCTATTCTTGGTCCACTTCTTTTCTCCCTTTACATAAACGATCTTCACACTGTAATCCCTCAAGCTACCTGCATCCAATACGCTGACGATTCCACTATTATTTGTTCAGCATCTACCTCTTCAGATCTTCTGTCACTAACTCAAAATACCTTCAACACAGTAGAAACATGGTTTACTAGACGGTACCTCCTACTTAATGCTAAAAAAACTAAACTTCTTCTCTTCACCCCCACCACTCACACCTCCCCATTCAACTTCACCATCTTATCAAATGACGCCACTGTCATCTATCCTGACTCTTCAACAAAACTGCTAGGAATTACCATTGATAACAATCTCACTTTTGATCAACACATCAATAACACCATCAAAACAGTTAACAAAAAACTAGGATCCTTATACCGTATTAAACCATTTCTCACACCATCTACCAGAGCTACTATCACCTACTCCCATCTGATATCTACTCTCTTCTATGCCTCACCTATCTTCACTAACCTTAAGAAGGCCAACCTGAATAAACTAGCAACTTGTTACAACAGCATTGCGCGTTTTGCCACTAGTAACCCTTTCAGAACACATCACTGTCTTAATTTGAAACTTTTAGGCTGGCTTGAACTACAAAACTGTCTTCTGATCGCACAACTTACGATTGCCCACAAAATATTGTACCAACCTGATAACACCCCTATACTTTCACAACTTTTACTCCCTTACAACAATCTTACCTCCTTTCGCTCCTCTAGTAAACTCCTGACCAAATCCATTAAGTCCCACAACTTAGCTGGTGAATCTCTTTTCACTAATACTGTAGGTAAAACTTGGAATCTTCTACCCACTGATATCACTCTTATAGCTTCCTTACCTCTCTTCAAACAAAAAATCAAACTGTACTTCCAAAATCACTGGCTTTGTTCATGTAGTACTCCAGATTGACCTTCCTCTCTCCCCTCTGCTCTTCCTTTAACCTTCCACTGTACTTAATTGCTAAATAAATTCCTACATTTTCTCTTGCCCTTTTCACTCCCATCAGGCTATGACTCACTTCTCTTTCTCTTCACTGTCCTCTCTCCTGTCCCCTTTTCTCCTCTCTCTTCTAGACTTTTGTCTCACACTATTCTCCCATCCTGTACTACTCTCTTATTCCTTTCTAGTCTGTTCTTACATTATTTTTTTATTTTCTTTGACTATTTTGTTGAAGCTTATTTGCGTTGCCTTTAGCATTATAATAGCAATGTTGTTTAATTGATCTCATATTTCTGTGTGGTTTAGGGATGCTGATGTTTTTACTAAAGTTATATTCTTATTGTACTTTTTTTTTTTTAAGATTAATATGTCTGATTATCAAGTTTTGTGTGGAGCTTTTCTCCCCGGGCCTCTACTGAAAATGGACATATATCCAGCTAGACTAGCCCGGTCAACAAATGTAAAATAAAAAATAAAATAATTTTCTGCTGGTATTGTGACATCATCCTTGGAGTCAGTAGAATGCCACTCAATGCCAGGTTCATACTTGCTGTGACACATATTCTGAGAACTCAATCATGTGTCTCTTCAAATAGTCCAAAGAGGTACGTCTCAGGTCATTCATGCCCACATGGACTATAATTGTGCCATACTGGTACTTAGGGTTAAGTGACCTGAGTGCTTGTGTGTATTGTAAAAAAGTCCTATATTGCACAGCTTATAAACAAAGGGATTGTGTCTAGATCTAAGGATGCCATTGTCATACCTCTATTCAGCCCTCATTAGGCCAGTCATTGAATGTAATGCCCTCTTTGGTGTTTATCTGTCCAGACACATGCAACAACTAGAGCACCCACAGAGATACCTTAGTAAAATGATAGAAGGCCAAAACAGCATGTCCTGCATGGAGTGGCTCAAAGCCTTGTCAGTGTACTTGATATCCTAGAGACTGGTAAGAGTTGGCCTGTGTCTGGTATGCACACCATCTTCCAACTCATTACCGATGGATTTACTGCACATCAGCAAGTTAAATGGCATCAGAACTAGTTGGTCTAGGGATCTAAACCTGTTCTGCAACATCAACATAGTTGGGAGGGACAGGTATATTTCACAGAGGATACCAGTGCTGTGGAGCAGACTCCTCATGCACATAAAACAAAGTTCATTTGTGTCCATTTTCAAGCACAACTTAGATCTATGGGTAGGAAACTGAAAATTTACTCTTGGACAGCCCCCTGTACTACTAACAGACAGAGGCAGCTCCTAAATACTTTATGCCATGAATGGGTCTCCTCAAATTATCTATGATATGATCCCACTTATTCTCATTAGGCGTAATGTATAATTATCGACCATGGGATGTGTAAGGACAATCTATAACCAAATGGGATAGGTTATTTTGAGCACAAAAAGGGAAATTAGCTAGGCATAAAATTGCTCACAAGGGAAGGTAGCCTAGTACTTACCTATGAACTTATAAAAATATCTCAGCTGGACAACAGATGTAATTAACAAATGTCAGGAATGTTATTACAATACTGATATAGAAATTAAAGATCAAGTATATACATTATTGTAGTTCTGTGGAGTTTATGATAGCCATGTAGAGGTATAATAAGTAAAAAGAGCAAAGGTGCACTGGTGAGACACAGAACTGTGAAAGGAATGAATATGTAGCATCATACCTCTCAAATGTACCTCATTACAAGGAACGTACCTCATATGGGGTCTTAAAAAGTTCATGTTCCTCAAAGTTCCTCAATGTTCCACATTGAAAGACTCTGTCACACATTCAGTGTTAGGAATTTTTTAAGTGAAATCCATAGTAAATAGAAATGAATCATATTAATTCATTAAAATATCTTCTTTATAAGTAAAACCAACATATTTTAACAATCCTATGGCCTTCCTAGTTGAAGTTGTTAGTAAGCCATTAGTATGTGTTCCACATTTTGCCCATTTGTTCCACATTATGAGGGCTGGTGTTCCTCATTTTGGAGATGGAAGGTTGAGCTATGTGTATCTATTCAAGTAGTATAGGATTGGGCACCTGTAAATCAACTTGTAAAATCTATGGCATGTCTTGGGTGATATTTAATGAGTGTAAATGACAACATAAAAGATTATATAAGTTAATGACACATCCTATAGAAAAGTGAAACTTAGCTGCATTACAACTGCAAGTTTCAAAAGTAGAACTGAAAGGTCAGAGTTTATTCTACCAGATTGATAAGATAATGCTTTTCAGTAAAAGATATAAACTGTCACACCTTACATCTGATGTGTGTAAAATATGCAACAAAGATGTTAAATTGAATAGCAGTACATGTTTTAGCATTTAGAAAACAAAACATGATTTCATTGTACCTTGCAGTTTCACAAATTAACATAGGAAACTGCCTCTAGTGGTAAAGTAGAATATTGAAAAATCATGCATACATTAGAGCTCTGAGTAAAGAGTAAAGTGTATTAATTAAAAAAGTAAATAAGAAAGAAAACAGCAAATCCATGTGTATGCAAGGAGGCCACACTCCCTGCAAGCCTGATGTGGGGGTCTTTGCCTTCACACCCCCAAGAAAGTAATGATTCCCTTGACTTCAAAGTCATGCAGTCTCAGAATTAGAATATTTAGTCTGCAAGAGTTGGGAGCTCACCTTCCCTGATCAGAGTTTTCGGGAGGGGGGGGTCTCACATCTTTATATTTTCTAATATCACAGTTTAAACTGATTTATATATCTGTTTTGAAAATTATCTGAAATTATTGTCTCATAATTATCCCTCAGTCAGCTTCATATATTCTTTTTATGAAAACCAGTGCACTCCTACCTCATTACTATTTGTTGTCGTGCTATCTGCTTTTAAGAATGGGAGATCTAGTAAGAACCATCTCAGATATTTGCAGTCACATGAGAAAGACAGAAAGAAAAATAATGAAAAAAGGCTTTTGTAAGTTCAGTTAGCTAAAGTTGAGACGAGAGACGGGATACGAAAAATAAAATATCACTGTTCATATAAAAATCTATTAATCTGAAATTGACAAGCAGCAGAGCTAGTTCATAGGTTCATAGGTAGGTACTAGGCTATTGGCCCTAGGGTCTATACAAGCCCAGCCAAAAAGGTACCCTGGCTTTTGCCACCCAAGAAAATGATTTTCCTGTGCCACTGTCGAGCAGTGCCACAGAAGTGATCCCCGGGGTGAATTTCCTATTTCCCATCTAATCATCAAGATTTTTCTTGAAGAGTGCAAATGAGGAGCTTTGTTTGATATAGATAGGTAGTTTATTCCAGAGTATGGGAAGACTCTGGGACAGGAATCTATCCCTCCGGCATGTTCTGTTTATTGTGGTGACAAGGTTTAGTTTCCCTAGAGCGTGTAGCTCGGAGGGATTGGAATTTCTTTAAGTGGAGGATCTGGGTTTGACATAGCTTTGTATGTTAGGCAGAGATCACCTCTGAGTAGGCGATATGTGATGGAGTAAAGCTGGAGTTTTTTGAGACAGTCTGCGTAGGGCATCTGTTTGAGGCCAGTAATCCTCTTTGTGAGGTATTTCTGCGGCCTTTCCAGTTGTTGTAGATGTCTTGTGAGGTACATACCAAAAGGGGCGTTGTACTCTATAATGGGTCTAATGAGTGATGAGTAGAGGGGAACAATGACCTCTTTTTTTCTGGATGAGAAACCTTTTGTGATGAGGTGTGCCACGTAGAAGGATTTCCTGACTACTGTGGCGATGTGATTATCAAGGAGAGACTACTGTCCACCTATGTCCCAAGGTCTCTTATCACACTTTCAGTGTTAAGTATACTACCGCCTATAAACTTTGTAAAGTCCAAAAAACAGACCACAATACAGCCTATGTTGTAGTTCATGTGTACAGAGTTTTTACCAAAGGGGATGACAATGCATTTTTTGGCATTGAGCTTGAGGCCATGGCTTTGACACAGCATCTGTCTCAGAGAGGCCCTTTTGTAGGATGTCCACATCGTTAGGAGTTTCGATTATGGCTCCTAGTTTGTAGTCATCTGCAAACTTCATTAGCCAAAGACCTTCTGTGTTAGCCTGTACATCAGAGAAGTAGATACCAAACAGGAGAGGACCCAAGACTGAACCCTTTGGTACTCCAGCTGTCACTGGTCTGAAGTCGGATTTGGAGTCTGCTACTTTCACAGTGTGGGTTCTGTCAGTGAGACAGCTGGCAACCCATCTTGTGACATAGGGATTTATACCTAGTTTAGTGAGTTTATCTATAATTCCAGAGTGGAGAATGGTGTCGAAAGCCTTGGCAAGATCTAGATAGGCTGTGTGAACCACCTTACCCTCATCTACAGCTTTGGTGACTGCTTCAAAGAAGTCTATCAGGTTTAGGAGACATGATCTGCCTTTTACAAACCCGAAATGGATGGGGTCCAGAGTTTGGAGATTACCAATGTCTTTGTTTATAAGTTCCATGATGATACGTTCCATGGCCTTGCAGATCAGGCTCGTCAGGCTAATGGGGTGGTAGTTCCCGGGGTCTGTGGTGGCTCCCCCCTTGTGGAGTGGGATAACCGTTGCTGTGCGCCATTCAGCAGGCAAAAAGCCTGAGGTGAGGCTATGACTGAACATGGTACTTAGATGGGGTGCCAGTTTGTTCTGTAGTTCATGTAGAACGCAGCCTGGGATGTTGTTTGGTCCCATGGATGCTGTGTTCTTGGCTTTGGAGAGCGTGTTTTTTACCTGTGCAGCCATGACTACAGGAACTTTGCATTCTTCTGGTATAGAGATGGGCCCTTTAGGGGATGAGAGGGGGGTAAAGTTAGCACTGAACCTATCTGAGAGGATGTTTGCAATATCAGTTGGGTCTGTATATTTAGTGCCATTGTGCTGTAACTCAGAGCAGATCTGAGTGTTGCCATTGTGATTCTTGACATAGCTATAGAATGTTTTGTGGTTGTCTTTAGAATCAGTGGCAATTTTGTTTTCGTAACTAGCTTTGGAGGATTTTATCAGGGATCGCAGCTTCTTACTGAGGCTGACCAGGGAGCTCCTCCACTCATGCGATTTTACTCTTTTTTGTAACAGTTTCTTCCTTCTGTTGTGCAGTTTTTTATGGCAGAGGACCACCAGATTGGCTTCCTTTTTTTAGAGGATAGCGTCTTGGTTCTGTTTGGGATAGCACGATCCATGCACTTGTGTAAGTGCTTATAAAGTGCAATTGTGTAGGATTCAGTAGTCGTAACTGTATTGTCCATCTGTATGGGTGTCATGAAGTTCACCACTTCTGTCTTAAGAAGATTGAAGTTGGCTTTGGAGAAATGTTTTACCATGGTTTCCTTAATGAGGGGTGGGGGCAAGATGTGGATATCTAGGGTGATTAGCTTATGGTCGGATCGGACCAATGAGGTGTTGACTTCAGGTAGGAACATTGATCACTCATGTTGGTAATGACTAGATCTAGGATACTGTTGCCCCTGGTGGGGGTGTGGATAAGTTGATCCAGGGCATTGGAGTTTATGAATTCCAGAAAGCGTTGAGTGAAGGAGTTGGTACATGAGTAGTTTTCCCAGTTAATGGTGGGGTAGTTGAAATCGCCCATTATTAGGGTGTTTGGATGAACCCTAATATTTTCCAGTACATCAAGAAAAGAGGAGTGGGAATCCTGGAGCATGGTGGGGGATCTGTAGCGAGCTACAATTTGGATTGCAGTTTTGCCCAGAGTTAGTTGCACTTGGATAACCTTGGATGCATTATGCTGAGCAACTAGCCTGGAGGTGTGGCTATCCTTAATGAATATGGACACACCTCCACCTTTGGTGTTCTGGTCCAGGTCCAGGTTCCGGTCCATAGACACATAAATTACCAAAAAGACAATGTTTCTGATGACTGACTATTCTATAAAACTATTTACAAGAATTCAGCTATGAAAGTGTTTTAAAAATTCAGCACCATCTTAAGGGAGATTGATACAAAGGGATGCTTTCTTTTTTCACTGTCCATCAAAAATGAATCACTACATTGCACACTTTAGTGCAAATATAAACAGAAATTATCTTCTATTGATCAGCAAGATAATGCCATGCCATTGTGCTGAACTCAAAGCTGTCTCTTCCAGCACACATCCTACTGCAGTTGCTGGTACAATATAATACACTGACATTGGGGCAATGGGATGTCACCTCACTGGTTGAGATGGAGCCTGCTCTTGTGAAGAAGGTGGAAAAGTACCACCTAGATATAGCCAATATGGACAGTAGTGTAAGCTCTGAAACTAGACTTTTTGATCAGAAGTGTCATCTGTGCAATTATGAAGTTACCTGTTGTGAAGGATATAGGCAAGTTTTGGGATACACACAAGTCCCCGGCTAGTATCTCTGTAGTCTTTTCTTCTGCTGGGTGGGAGAACTCTCCAAATGTAGCTGCAGTTCTCAGAGTGGAATGCTGATGTTTGTGCTTATACAGCAAACACCTTTATGGAGAATTTAGTCTTCTTGGTGAGTGTGGTTCTAAGGAGGACAGATCCAACCAACTGCATAGTCTTGGTGAAAGAACTCACTGGTCATTTGGGGAATGATCAAGATACTAGGGGTATGACTGACAGGAATATCTGTTGGGATACAAATATGAGTGTTGTGATGTTATTGGGCTTCTCTGTTAGTCATGGTCTTAACTTTATGCTTCTGAACAAGGAAAATCATGCATATTCTTACAAAACCACCTTGGGCTGAAATTTAGTGATTTCCTTTGTGCTAATGTCTTCAGCACTAAGCTATGTGTTCTGCACAGTCAGGTGAAGACTGCATTAGAGTTACAAGCAACTTATTACCTGATAATTTGACAAATTTGCTGGAGGTGGATTAGCGAAATAAGACATTATGGTGTCTGCAAAATAATTTGCAGAGGCTTCTATACAAGATAAAATCTACCTCTGAGAAAATGTGGTGCAGCAGTAGTGTTGTTGCCTCACAGCAAGAGGTTCTCAGTTTGATTCTTAGTTGGGGCCTTCTGTGCAGAGTCTGGATGTCCTCCTGCGTTTGTGTGAACTTTCTCCAGCTGCTCCAGTTTCCTCCCACATTACAAAGACATACATCTGGAGTGTTTCTTCCTGGGCCTCTGCTGAAAATTGGCTTTATTCCAAGTCAGACTTTCCCGGTGAACAAATGTTAAATAAATAAATATTTTTTAATGAGGTTAGGGACATTAAGTCAGAATGGACAGCATTCAAAACTTCAGTCACTGAGGTGGGAGGAAGGAGCTGTAACTGCAGGGTAGTTAAGATCTGCCAGGGTAGTTAAGATCTGCCACTGTTGCAGCTGAGTGTACTCTTTCTAAAGTTTTGTCCTTATTGCATGGCTATGCAGCTGTGGAGTTAATATATTGAAGTAAAGTAGTGTCATGGTTCATGGGGTGTGTGACACCCCACCATTGAACCAGTAATCAAGGAGCCTCAATCTCCATCACCGGCACCAGTGGGGGACATACACTGGGAGTATGACAGGTACACACAAAGTATTTCCAGATGCAGCACTTCCTTTAAGAGCACACAGAGACCAGAGTCAGTCCAGGGCTAGTTTCTCCCTCTTTCTCCAGATCCCCAGTAAGGCTCCCCACTGGCACAGCTATAGAGTTGAGATCTCAGCTGAATGGCCAATCCAAGAGCTCTAGCACCTTCTCTGACCAACCAGTGCTTCATGTCCCTTCTCTGTCCAACCACTGCTTCATGTCCCTGCCCAAGTAGCTGACACACAAATACTTTGAGGTTTGATTCACACACACACACACACACACACACACACACACACACACACACACACACACACACACACACACACACACACACACACACACCCCTAGGAAATGTGGCACAGGTTTACTAGCTATGATCTCTTGTCCAGACAATAGGTAGATATCACTGCCACCAGCCACTCTTTATCAGCTACTTTAAGGCCCTTAACAAAGGGTGTCCAGTCTTACCGTGTAATATTGCTATCAGAATTGGCAGCTGGACAAAGAGTAAGGCTATTAGGAGTAGCCCACAGTGTCACCAAATAAATATGCAAGTACTCTCAAAACTTAAATATCTCTACACAGATCAGCCACAATGAAAGGTTTAATGTATTTAATAATAAATATTAAAAGAACAAAGAAAATGCTCAGCATATATTTACAGTGACAGTAGAGTCTAAAACCACAGAAAATATTTAAAACAACATTGCAGGACAGTCTCAAATAAATAAACAAAAACATCAAAATTAAGCTTGGCTATATTCCTGACTATATCTAAGGGAATTACTATAACCAAGAAACTTACTCAGAGCAAAGCAAGTGTGTGGTGAATGGAACTTGTCAGGTCCAAAACAATACAGAATGCAAAGAACTCTCAAATTAATATCTGAAATATTACTGCTGATATAGCTTGCAGAATGAGATAATTTCTTGTCATCTGACTCTATCCCAGTTGTGAACCCCCACTGCTGGAATCTGGCAGTATTTATCATCTACCTGTGAAAATACATTGACAAGGGCTTTTCCCTCAGATCTTTGTCAAATGGTGGAAGTCATTAAACAATGAAACACTTCCAAGACAATAAAGAAAGCTCCTTAGTTTTAGACACTGTGTCTCCTTGCTGCACTAAAACTGAAAGACAACATCTTTTTTATGGCCTAGCCATAAAGTTATTTAATTTCAGCTATTCTTCTTAAGTTTTGCAAGTTAACCTACTGTATTCCAGTTTCCCCTGTTAAAATATATACATTTAAACAGTTACAATAGTGTATGTGCATTTCTGTTCTATTTCAGTAGGGTACACTGTGAATACATTTCAAACAGCATGTTGTAAAATACCTCTTCAGCGCGTCTGCACAAACTATCTTATATGACATACAGCTTTAAAACATTTGTTACACAAACATCTTATATGAATCATGTTGATATTCACAAATGACATATAATTATTTACAAAATTACAGATAGCTTGGCTGGCAGTATTTCCTTTTGTGACATCCCCCCCCCCTTGAAGACCTAAGCTAGTTTTTCAAATGACCCTTGAGAAACATTGTTTGAGAGAGATGAGCCTATCTGGGAATACCTTACCCTATTCACTGTCTTGAGAGACCATCTGCATTGCCATTGCTAACCCCACTACAGTGCTGCACTGTCATATCATATGCCTGCAACCCTAGGCTCCATCTTAGTAGCTTAGCCGTTTGCTGGCTGGCTCGGTGTAGCCATGTTAAGGGATTGTGGTCTGTAACTACAGTAAATTTCCTTCCACATAGATAAGGCTGAAGTTTCTGCAGTGCCCGCACTATGGCATTCTTTTTCTACAGCTGCATAGCATTCCTCCATGGGTTGAAGCCTACAACTGAGAGTTACCACTGGGTGCTCTTCTCCTCTGAGGAAACCTGGCCAAGTACAGCCCCCACCCCATGGTTTGAAGCATCCACTGCACAACAAATTATTTGCTGTAATCTCAATTGGCTAACACAGTGGGTCCTCCCAAAGCTCCTTTAAGCTTCTGGAATGCCTGCTCACATGCTGGTGTCCACACTATCTTATCTAGCCTGTTTTTCCTTGTCAGGTCTGTGAGTGGTGCAGCTATGATACTATAATTGGGAACAAACTTTCTGTAGTACCCTGCTGTCCCTAAGAATGATTTCACCTGTTTTTTGGTAACAGGGGCAGGCTATGCCTGAATTTCTACACTTTGGCCAGTTCTGGCCTCACATTATCACTCCCAACTTTATGTCCCAGGTAGGAGAACTCTGCCATAACCATCTGACACTCACCGGGCTTAATGGTCATCCTTGCCCTCTGTAGTCTGCCCAACACCTCCCTGACATGCTGAAGGTGCTGTTGCCAGGAATGGCAGTATCATCTAGGTAAGTAAGGGCAAAATCTCTTGCTCCTGCTAGGATATGATCTACCAGCCTCTGGAAAGTTGCTGGGGCATTTTTCATCCTGAAGTGCATCTTTGTGAACTCATACAAGCCAAAAGGAGTCACAAAGGCTGACCTCTCTCTACCATTGGGAGACAAGGGCACCTACCAGTACCCCTTGGTAAGATCAATAGTGCTAAGATACTTAACCTCACCCAGCTGCTTTAGGGCTTCATCTGTCCTAGGCTTGGGGTAAGCATCTGACTCTGTGTGACTATTTAATTTCCTGTAGGCCTCTCAGAACCTGGTGCTGCCATCCATCTTTAGTAACAGCACCACTGGGGAGGCCCAGGGACTGATGGACTCCTGGATTAGCCCCAGTTCCAACATTTCCTGTATCTCCTCCCTCAGAGTCTCTTTGACTCTTTCAGGCACCCTATAAGGGGCCTGCTTAAATAGGCTTTGGGGTCCTGTATCCACATAGTGCTGCACCAGGTGGGTACACCTGGTTTCCCAGTGAACATGCTCCCAAACTCCTGTAACACTGCTCATATTTCTCAAACCTGGATAGGTGACAGCTGCTGGGACATTGCTATCCATTCCACTGAGGTGTCGGTGGAAGCCTCACTGAGGAGATCAGTTACCAGATTCCCCTCAGACTCCTCCTGCAATCCACTGCCAATACTTAACACAAGGGCCTCCCTGTCATGGTAAAGTTTCATCATGTTAACATGGTACAATTTGTGTTGCTGCCTCCTGCCTAACAGTTCTGCCATGTAGTTAACATCACTGACCTTCCTTTCCACTTTGAAAGGTCCCTCCCAGGCTGCCTTCAGCTTGTTGTGTCTGACAGAAATGAGAACCATGACCTGCTGCCAAGGAAGCCCGCAGGATTTTTTGCAGGGGGGTGCAAACCCAGAGCCCCACCCACATAGCTCACCCCACCCCCTGCCACAGCCCCGCCCAAGTCCACCCACCCCCCCACCCCCGCCCACACAGCCATTCCAGTGTCCCATTACTTGGCTATTTCTCCCCATTTACTGTAGACACTGTTCAAATCTGTGTGCATACTGTTTTATGCTTTAGTTCTACAATGATTACAGGCAGTTGGATTTAATTTACAACTTTTATTTCAAACATTATAGCCCAAACACTGAGACATTTACTAAACCTAAACAAAGCAATAGTCTTACAATGAAAACAGACTTGGCATTAAAGCTTCTCTACTTTTGAAACTCACATTCAATGAAACAGCATTGAAACCCACATTCAAAGAAAATGCATCTGGCCAGTGGCAGGTTATTTACCTTTGAACTGTTTTCAAGCAATAGGCATTTACAACTTTTATTTCAAACATTATAGCCCAAACACTGAGACATTTACTAAACCTAAACAAAGCAATAGTCTTACAATGAAAACAGACTTGGCATTAAAGCTTCTCTACTTTTGAAACTCACATTCAATGAAACAGCATTGAAACCCACATTCAAAGAAAATGCATCTGGCGGTGGCAGGTTATTTACCTTGAACTGTTTTCAAGCAATAGGCTCCTTGCACACCGTTAGGGCCATGCAAAAGTTATTTGATTTACCTGATTGTATTAATTATAATATATAATTGAATTATATCCCTTGTATTATACAGCAACACTTGTTTGAGTGTCTCTGCTGAAGTAAAAGTAATCTGAATAATTCCACATTAAAGATATCTGAAACTAATGAAGATGTTGTTGCTAGAAAACAACTGTATATTTCAGTGTTTTATCTACAAATTCAGTGCCTGCTGTCACAAAGAATAAATTGTCTATGTTAAATTAAAAAAATGGTAAGCTGGTATATTGCAATAGAAAATGGATGACAAGCTGAAAAACAGATCATAGTTATCAGGCATCTCATCCAAAGGAGGACATCCTGAGGACTGCAGCATACAAATGTATATGCTGTAGGAATAGAACCTCAAGCCTTTACATTAAGATGCAAGTATTCTACTTGTGGTGCAACTAACATAGCTTTAAAACTTTATACCACAATAGAGATACCATTTGCTAAACAAAACAGTTGCACATTGTAAATAGACTTGGCATGAGCAGCAGTGAACTTAGCTTCCCTTAAAACTCACAGTTCCTTGAAAATGCACTTGAAAATTCCACCTGCTAACTCTAACTTGGGCATTTCACTTTCTCTCTCACAAACATACCACACCCTCAAGGCCTCAACCTTAGTGCAAGAAATCTGGACAAAGCCTAAAATAAATAGGGACAGATTATAAATATGGCTCTCAGAAACTTAGAAAATTGCAAGAGTAACAGGATTTGTGTTAGTATGCATTTTTCTAAATGACATGACATCTAAAACTGAAATGTCTCATTTAGCAACTTCAATCCTTTTTAGGAGGAATATGGGGCAAAAATCTGGACAGCTGAGGGGTATACTACCTCCTCTTATACACACACCAAATAATTCTGGTCAGACTTGAATTAGTTCTGGGAAGGTTGCACTGAACGGCACTGCTTGAGCTGAAGTGGGTGAAATCCTGGTAGCCAGTGATAACTGATCTGCAGCTCAGCAATGCGGAGCATTAAAGCATTTTTAGCAGAGCATTGTTTCATCACTACCTATTGTGTTTGCACATAAGCTGTAGTTATTTTAAACATTTGCCTTTTTGATTACTACAGAGTACATTTACCCACCAGAGCTATTGTGTTTTGACTTCAGTGTGGAGCTAGTTGTTGCAGGGCTTGGCTTTTAAGTAATGAATTTCTTAGCAAAGCTGCTGAAGCAATTGCTTACCCTATTAGCATTTTCACCTCCTCATTCAGTATATTTATAAATGACCAATATGCCGATGATTCTGCTATTACTGCCACCTCTATCCCTCACTCCTAAAACTGACTCAAGATGCTTTTACGACATCTGAGCAATGGATGAAAAGGAATCACCTAGCACTCAATGCCTCTAAAACCAAATTAATGTTATTCATCTAAGGCAACTTCTTTCAATATAAACACATTCCACATCTCTAGACAAAATAACCAAGTTACTTGGGGTCCAAATTGATAACCAGCTCATTATTATATTATTCTCTGTATTACCTATTAATTTCATCACTAGATTGTACTCACTCTAGTTTTTGTTGTATTATTTGCAAATTGTTATTTCTTGTATGATTAACTTCTGTGTAATTGTATAATTTGTATATCTATTAATAATGGAGGGTTCATTTGGCCCATGCAAATAAAATAAATAAATAAAATACTGTCATATGCATTTCAATACCCAATGCTTATACATTATCTAGTCATGTAAATATTCTCTGCATGGCAACAACGAAAAGGCTTTCAATGCTGTAATTCTTTAACAATATACTTACTAAAGCTTACTTGCATCTTACAATGTCCATCAATAGTACAAATAGAAAACCAGAACATTTTGCAAAATCAAGGACAGATGAAAAGCCACGGTCCATTTGTGATCTCAATACTCTGCACACATCCTACTGCAGTTGCTGGTACAATATAATACACTGACATTGGGGCAATGGGATGTCACCTCACTGGTTGAGATGGGCCTGCTCTTGTGAAGAAGGTGGAAAAGTACCACCTAGATATAGCCAATATGGACAGTAGTGTAAGCTCTGAAACTAGACTTTTTGATCAGAAGTGTCATCTGTGCAATTATGAAGTTACCTGTTGTGAAGGATATAGGCAAGTTTTGGGATACACACAAGTCCCGGCTAGTATCTCTGTAGTCTTTTCTTCTGCTGGTGGGAGAACTCTCCAAATGTAGCTGCAGTTCTCAGAGTGGAATGCTGATGTTTGTGCTTATACAGCAAACACCTTTATGGAGAATTTAGTCTTCTTGGTGAGTGTGGTTCTAAGGAGGACAGATCCAACCAACTGCATAGTCTTGGTGAAAGAACTCACTGGTCATTTGGGGAATGATCAAGATACTAGGGGTATGACTGACAGGAATATCTGTTGGGATACAAATATGAGTGTTGTGATGTTATTGGGCTTCTCTGTTAGTCATGGTCTTAACTTTATGCTTCTGAACAAGGAGAATCATGCATATTCTTACAAAACCACCTTGGGCTGAAATTTAGTGATTTCCTTTGTGCTAATGTCTTCAGCACTAAGCTATGTGTTCTGCACAGTCAGGTGAAGACTGCATTAGAGTTACAAGCAACTTATTACCTGATAATTTGACAAATTTGCTGGAGGTGGATTAGCGAAATAAGACATTATGGTGTCTGCAAAATAATTTGCAGAGGCTTCTATACAAGATAAAATCTACCTCTGAGAAAATGTGGTGCAGCAGTAGTGTTGTTGCCTCACAGCAAGAGGTTCTCCAGTTTGATTCTTAGTTGGGGCCTTCTGTGCAGAGTCTGGATGTCCTCCTGCGTTTGTGTGAACTTTCTCCAGCTGCTCCAGTTTCCTCCCACATTACAAAGACATACATCTGGAGTGTTTCTTCCTGGGCCTCTGCTGAAAATTGGCTTTATTCCAAGTCAGACTTTCCCGGTGAACAAATGTTAAATAAATAAATATTTTTTAATGAGGTTAGGGACATTAAGTCAGAATGGACAGCATTCAAAACTTCAGTCACTGAGGTGGGAGGAAGGAGCTGTAACTGCAGGGTAGTTAAGATCTGCCAGGGTAGTTAAGATCTGCCACTGTTGCAGCTGAGTGTACTCTTTCTAAAGTTTTGTCCTTATTGCATGGCTATGCAGCTGTGGAGTTAATATATTGAAGTAAAGTAGTGTCATGGTTCATGGGGTGTGTGACACCCCACCATTGAACTCAGTAATCAAGGAGCCTCAATCTCCATCACCGGCACCAGTGGGGGACATACACTGGGAGTATGACAGGTACACACAAAGTATTTCCAGATGCAGCACTTCCTTTAAGAGCACACAGAGACCAGAGTCAGTCCAGGGCTAGTTTCTCCCTCTTTCTCCAGATCCCCAGTAAGGCTCCCCACTGGCACAGCTATAGAGTTGAGATCTCAGCTGAATGGCCAATCCAAGAGCTCTAGCACCTTCTCTGACCAACCAGTGCTTCATGTCCCTTCTCTGTCCAACCACTGCTTCATGTCCCTGCCCAAGTAGCTGACACACAAATACTTTGAGGTTTGATTGGCCACACACACACACACACACACACACACACACACACACACACACACACACACACACACACACACACACACACACACACACCCCTAGGAAATGTGGCACAGGTTTACTAGCTATGATCTCTTGTCCAGACAATAGGTAGATATCACTGCCACCAGCCACTCTTTATCAGCTACTTTAAGGCCCTTAACAAAGGGTGTCCAGTCTTACCGTGTAATATTGCTATCAGAATTGGCAGCTGGACAAAGAGTAAGGCTATTAGGAGTAGCCCACAGTGTCACCAAATAAATATGCAAGTACTCTCAAAACTTAAATATCTCTACACAGATCAGCCACAATGAAAGGTTTAATGTATTTAATAATAAATATTAAAAGAACAAAAGAAAATGCTCAGCATATATTTACAGTGACAGTAGAGTCTAAAACCACAGAAAATATTTAAAACAACATTGCAGGACAGTCTCAAATAAATAAACAAAAACATCAAAATTAAGCTTGGCTATATTCCTGACTATATCTAAGGGAATTACTATAACCAAGAAACTTACTCAGAGCAAAGCAAGTGTGTGGTGAATGGAACTTGTCAGGTCCAAAACAATACAGAATGCAAAGAACTCTCAAATTAATATCTGAAATATTACTGCTGATATAGCTTGCAGAATGAGATAATTTCTTGTCATCTGACTCTATCCCAGTTGTGAACCCCCACTGCTGGAATCTGGCAGTATTTATCATCTACCTGTGAAAATACATTGACAAGGGCTTTTCCCTCAGATCTTTGTCAAATGGTGGAAGTCATTAAACAATGAAACACTTCCAAGACAATAAAGAAAGCTCCTTAGTTTTAGACACTGTGTCTCCTTGCTGCACTAAAACTGAAAGACAACATCTTTTTTATGGCCTAGCCATAAAGTTATTTAATTTCAGCTATTCTTCTTAAGTTTTGCAAGTTAACCTACTGTATTCCAGTTTCCCCTGTTAAAATATATACATTTAAACAGTTACAATAGTGTATGTGCATTTCTGTTCTATTTCAGTAGGGTACACTGTGAATACATTTCAAACAGCATGTTGTAAAATACCTCTTCAGCGCGTCTGCACAAACTATCTTATATGACATACAGCTTTAAAACATTTGTTACACAAACATCTTATATGAATCATGTTGATATTCACAAATGACATATAATTATTTACAAAATTACAGATAGCTTGGCTGGCAGTATTTCCTTTTGTGACATCCCCCCCCCCCTTGAAGACCTAAGCTAGTTTTTCAAATGACCCTTGAGAAACATTGTTTGAGAGAGATGAGCCTATCTGGGAATACCTTACCCTATTCACTATCTTGAGACCATCTGCATTGCCATTGCTAACCCCACTACAGTGCTGCACTGTCATATCATATGCCTGCAACCCTAGGCTCCATCTTAGTAGCTTAGCCGTTTGCTGGCTGGCTCGGTGTAGCCATGTTAAGGGATTGTGGTCTGTAACTACAGTAAATTTCCTTCCACATAGATAAGGCTGAAGTTTCTGCAGTGCCCGCACTATGGCATTCTTTTCTACAGCTGCATAGCATTCCTCCATGGGTTGAAGCCTACAACTGAGAGTTACCACTGGGTGCTCTTCTCCTCTGAGGAAACCTGGCCAAGTACAGCCCCCACCCCATGGTTTGAAGCATCCACTGCACAACAAATTATTTGCTGTAATCTCAATTGGCTAACACAGTGGGTCCTCCCAAAGCTCCTTTAAGCTTCTGGAATGCCTGCTCACATGCTGGTGTCCACACTATCTTATCTAGCCTGTTTTTCCTTGTCAGGTCTGTGAGTGGTGCAGCTATGATACTATAATTGGGAACAAACTTTCTGTAGTACCCTGCTGTCCCTAAGAATGATTTCACCTGTTTTTTGGTAACAGGGGCAGGCTATGCCTGAATTTCTTACACTTTGGCCAGTTCTGGCCTCACATTATCACTCCCAACTTTATGTCCCAGGTAGGAGAACTCTGCCATAACCACCTGACACTCACCAGGCTTAATGGTCATCCTTGCCCTCTGTAGTCTGCCCAACACCTCCCTGACATGCTGAAGGTGCTGTTGCCAGGAATGGCAGTATCATCTAGGTAAGTAAGGGCAAAATCTCTTGCTCCTGCTAGGATATGATCTACCAGCCTCTGGAAAGTTGCTGGGGCATTTTTCATCCTGAAGTGCATCTTTGTGAACTCATACAAGCCAAAAGGAGTCACAAAGGCTGACCTCTCTCTACCATTGGGAGACAAGGGCACCTACCAGTACCCCTTGGTAAGATCAATAGTGCTAAGATACTTAACCTCACCCAGCTGCTTTAGGGCTTCATCTGTCCTAGGCTTGGGGTAAGCATCTGACTCTGTGTGACTATTTAATTTCCTGTAGGCCTCTCAGAACCTGGTGCTGCCATCCATCTTTAGTAACAGCACCACTGGGGAGGCCCAGGGACTGATGGACTCCTGGATTAGCCCCAGTTCCAACATTTCCTGTATCTCCTCCCTCAGAGTCTCTTTGACTCTTTCAGGCACCCTATAAGGGGCCTGCTTAATAGGCCTTTGGGGTCCTGTATCCACATAGTGCTGCACCAGGTGGGTACACCCTGGTTTCCCAGTGAACATGCTCCCAAACTCCTGTAACACTGCTCATATTTCTCAAACCTGGATAGGTGACAGCTGCTGGGACATTGCTATCCATTCCACTGAGGTGTCGGTGGAAGCCTCACTGAGGAGATCAGTTACCAGATTCCCCTCAGACTCCTCCTGCAATCCACTGCCAATACTTAACACAAGGGCCTCCCTGTCATGGTAAAGTTTCATCATGTTAACATGGTACAATTTGTGTTGCTGCCTCCTGCCTAACAGTTCTGCCATGTAGTTAACATCACTGACCTTCCTTTCCACTTTGAAAGGTCCCTCCCAGGCTGCCTTCAGCTTGTTGTGTCTGACAGAAATGAGAACCATGACCTGCTGCCCCACAGCATACTGTCTAGCTCAAGACTTCCTGTCATACCAAACCTTTTTCTGCTGTTGAGCTTCTGCCAGATTCCCCTGGGACAAGGCCATGCAATCCCTCAGCCTTGTCCTGAGGTTTAGGACATATACCACAACAGACTCCTTGTGGGTTTCACACTCACCCTCCCAGTCATCGTGATTCAAATCTAGAGGTCCGCTCACACTATACCCATACAGCGACTCAAAGGCTGAAAAACCTGTGGAGTCCTGAGGCCCATCTCTTTAAGAAAACAATAGATGGGGCAAATATTTGTCCCACTCCCTCTTAAACTGGTCTGCAAATGCCAGTAGCATGGTCTTTAGTGTAGAGTTTAACCTCTCCACAAGACCATTAGTTTGGGGATAGTAGGGGTTGGTCTTTAGGTGCTTCACTCCACAATGCTTCCACAGAAATGCCAGCAGGTCTGACATGAAATTGGCACCTCTGTCACTCAATATTTCTTTTGGGAAATTTCCACCGTTTCTGCCTCAATGGAGGACAGAGACACTGCCTCAGGGTATCTGGTAGCATAATCTACTACCACTTGGATATACTTCTTCCCTGTGGAACTTGGGGTACTCAGAGGACCCACAATATCCATAGCTACCCTCCTAAATGGCTCCTCAATCACAGGCAAAGGCATCAAAGGAATGTTGACCTTGTCTCCTGTCTTGCCTACCTTTTGGCACTGCTCACAGGTCCTGTAGTACCCTGTTACATCTCTGGAAATCCCAGACCAATAGAAGTTCTGCATAATACGTCTCTTTGTATGCTTTATGCCCATATGACCTGCAAAGGGAATGTCATGGGCTATGGCTAGGAATGCCAGATGGTAGGCTATGAGCACTACCAACTGCTTTATTCTCTCTAGTCATTCCTCAGGGGTCCACTCTCTATACAATAACCCTTTGTCCCAGTATACAGATTCTCATTTTCCTTGAGAGTCAGGTGCTTCACTGACTACCTCCTTCAGGCCTTGTAATGTAGGTCTGAGAGCTGAGCCTGTTTCAACTATCTTTTTGTAACCCTTCCCAGCTCCCCTTCCACAGGAAGTCAGGTATCCTCTGATAGTGGTGCCTCACTGTCAGCCTGGGTACTACTACTCACCTCTGCCGTTGCAGTCACTCTGTCCAAGGGAACATCAGAAAAAACAAGCAGCTGTGGCTCACCTTCATTCTCACTGCTACACTGCTATTAGATAGCTCCCTCTCTGAAGTAGCCACCTCACCAGTCCTGCCTTCAAGTGTGCAGTCTGTCTGAGTCTCCCCCAGGCTACCAGACCTACATGCTTGTCTCCAAGCCTGACTGCATGCCACTGCATACACACAAGGCACTGCATTATCAGAATAATTCCCTATCAGGACATCTGCAGGGAATATCCTCAAACACACCTTCTTGGCTGCTTTCTTTTCCACACTCCCAGTCAAGGGTGAACTCTAGCCAAAGGTATTTGAAATGTGTTCCCTACTAAAGCTCTGAGTGGAGTAGACTGTCCAAGCAAGCAGTGCTCCTCTTTAACCACTGCAGGCTTCACAATGGTTAGGTCAGTGGCTGTGTCTCAAAGCAGTTGCCTGTTTTTCATCTACTAAGATAGGATATAACCTCTTGTGGTAGTTTGGTACCCTTGTTGCCCACAGACAACTTACTACTGACATTCTGTTATTCCCACTTACTGGTTCTCCTACCTTTTGTTCCCCACCTTGCCTCCATGGACATCTGTATGCTGCATGGCCCTACTGGTTGCATTTAAAACATTTAACCTTTGGTCCTTGCTATGTACCTGAACTAGTGGCTTCCCCTGCTCTGGCGGACTCTGTTGGGGCAGTTTAGGCTGCCTACCATGGGTTCCCTTAGACCCATGAGGAGCAATCGGTATCCCTTTCCTATGCAGTGATGCCCTTTTCCCCCCAACTCATCTGCAGTATTACATTCCCTATCTGCTAACCAGATTCTCAAGTCCTTAGGCAAAGTGATAAGGGCTTGTTCCCTCACCAAAGGGTCTGCCAGCTCTTCAGAAGTAGTGACCTGACACCCACTTACCCATCTACAAAAATAAGTGCTTAACTCAGCAATATAATCACACACACTTTCATCTGCCTTGGGTCTATTCTCATGAAGCTTTTTTCTATAAGCTTCAAGTGTTAACTTAAAACACTCTAATAAACAGTTTTTAACAGTGTTATAATTTAAGCAATCAGTATCAGACAATTTAGAAATAGCAGTTAAAGCTTTACCATGGAGTAAGAGTGGTCAGGAACTGTAACCAGAGCCCTTTGTCAATATTATACTGTTTACATATCCTTTCAAACATATGAATAAAACTATCAAAATTATCACCCTCTGTAAATTGTGGAAGAAATTTATTGACCTCTGTTGCTTCTGGGGTTCTGTTACTCCCGTCCCGATTACCTCCTTGAACCTGGTGAAGAGTCAGCATCTCCTTTTCATGCTGCCTCTGCCTCTCACTTTTCTCCATCTTCCAAATGTCTTAGTCTCTCTGCTGATTCTAATGTCATCTGTTTCTCCTTTTCTTCAGTCTCGAAATGCCACAGTCTCTCTGCTGATTCTAGTACTGTTTGGTCTCCAGTTCAAGTCGCTTTAACTCCAGATGGATTTTTAAGACCTCTGAGGCAAAGTTGAACTGTTCATTTTCTGAGAGTTGCACATCCCAAAGGCCAGTCTGGTTGTCCTTCTGGTTGCTGGTCTGTGATGCAGCTGTGGCTAAGGTTGCAATCATTTCTGCTTTAGTCAGGTTGGCATGCCCCAGTCCTTTGACTTGGCACATCTCAGCCACGTGTCTCCTTGTCAGCTTGCCATACTCCTCTGCTGACATTCTTGCCTGCTCTCCCTGGCTAAGCTAACAACAAAAAAAATAAAACTATTGTGATATGAAAATCTGAATGTTTACTGTGTGGCTGACTGAGAGTATAAACACCTTCTTTAGTGCCCACTGTTTACAGGCTACATGAGTTCAATATCCACACCACTGAATCCCAATATGTGATGTGGTGATCCTGTAACTGCCAACAATAAAGGTGATGCCCCACCACTGAACCAGTAATTAAGGAACCTCAAACCTCACCACCAGCTCCATTGGGGTACATACACTGGGAGGATAACAGGTACACAGTTTTTCCAGATTCAGCTCTCTGCAAGTACAATTTCCCTTAAGAGCACACAGAGACCACAGTCAGTCTGGGGATGGTTTCTCCCTCTTTCTTCAGATCTCCAGTAAGGCTCCTCACTGGCACAGCTATGGAGTTGAGATCTGAGTTAAGTAGCCAAGCCAAGACCTCCAGTACACTCTCTGTTCAACCAGTGCTTTGTGTCCCTGCCCAAGTAGCTGACACACACACACACACACACACACACACACACACACACACACACACACACACACACACACACACACACACACACACACACACACACACACACACACACACACACACACACACACACACACCTGGAAAAGGCTGGCACAGGTTTAGTAGCTATGCCCACTTTTGCCCACAAAATAAGGAAGTTATCATTACCACCAGCCACTCCTTATCAGCTATATTAAGGCCCTTAACAAAGGGTGTCCAATCTTACTGTGTAATGTTACTATCAGTACAATTGGCAGCTTGACCAAGAGTAAGGCTATTAGGAGTAGTCCACAGTGTCACCAACTAAATATGCAAGCACTCTTAAAACTTAAATATTGCTACAAAGATCAGCCACAATGAAAGGTTTAAATGTATTTAATAACAAATATTAGAAGAACAAGAAAATACTCAGTATATATTTATAGTGAGAGCAGAGTTCAAAATCACAATAAATATTTAAAACAACATTGCAAGACAGTCTCAAATAAATAAAGAAAAATATCTAATTTAAGCCTGACTATATCTAAGAGAATTACTATAACCTAGGAACGTACTCAGAGAAAGGCAAACATGTGGTGAATGGATCTTGTCAGGTCCAAGATAGAATACAGAATGCTTTCTCCCACTCTAGAGACCTCTGAAATTAATATCTCAAATATTAATGCAGGGATAGCTTGCAGAATGACATAATTTCTTGTTATCTGATTCTATCCCAGTTGAGAACCCCCACTGCTGGAATCTGGCAGTATTTAGCATCTACTTGTGAAAATACATAGACAAGGGTTTTTCCCTCAGATCTTTGGCAAATGGTGGAAGTCATAAAACAATAAAACACTTCCAAGACAATACAGAAATCTCCTTAGTTTTAGACATTGTGTCTCCTTGCTGCTGAAAGACAACATCAGTTTTAGGGCTTAGTCATAAAGTAATTTTATGTCAGCTATTTTTCTGAAGTTTTGCAAGTTAACTCATGTATTCCAGCTTCCCCTGTTAAAATATATATATTTAAACAGTTAGAATAATGTATGTACATTTCTATTCTATTTGGTATGGTACACTGTGGATAAATTTCAAACAGCACTAAATACCTCTTCAGCATACATCCGTACAAACCATTTTATATGACATACAGCTCTAATACATTTGTAACACAAACATCCTATATGAATCATGTTGATATTCACAAATGACATATACTTATTTACAAAATTCCAGATAGCTGGGCTGACAGTATTTCCTTTTGTGACAGGGTGCCCATGCAAAAAAAAAAAAAAGAATTCACTATTTTCTTAGTATTTTCTATGAAGTGACATGGATCTAAAATTTTGAAATGACAGTAGAGGAAGACTATCATATAACTTTAAATTTGTTCTGGTAAAATGTTTGCTGCCTCATGAGAAGAAGGCAGGACCTCACCCAGAGTATATCTAGCAAGATTATAAAAGTACTGATCACTTTTATGCAGACTGTAAAAAGATGAGAGGAGCACTCTGAGGAATCCCCTTATCAAATGGGCATGCCTTCCTATCAGGAGGCAATCCCTGAAATCTCAAATGGCTTGGATTCCATTACTGTAGGTGAAGACATTGGGGTGATCTGATGCTCCCAGACTGTTAAGGCTGGAGAAACAAATGAGTGTCTGTGATGGATATTGAAAGCAGTGAGCTAGTACTTAGGTAATGTGACTAGTGTGCTTCTTGCATGATGCATAGAAGGAAGGAAGAAGTAGAACCCAGTGGACTGGCAAATTGGTGTGATAGGACTCCATCTGTAAGGAAAGGGGATTGGAAAATGAGTTCCAAATATGTAAAGATCACGTTTATTAGCATTCCTAGGAAAGACTACATTGGAGTGCTGGGAGAGATTCTAACTGATAGTGAAATGCCTAATTCAGTAGAAAGAATGTAGATTTTGTCCAGCCATGGAACAGTCGACTAGCTCTTTAGACTTGCACAGCTGTGTTGGGAACATGAAAGTCTGCTAATCTGTTGCTTTTTGTGCATGGGAAAAGGTTTATAAATGTTTTATGACAGTGTACCCTATCATGTGCTGTGGAATGTCTTGTGGGAGTATAGAGTGTAGGAACCACTGCCACATACTGCATAGTCCCTCTGTACGTTCAGTGAGTGTTGTATCTGCGCTCCTAGCATTATTAAGTCACATTCATTCAAATCTGGTCAGGCTCCACTTAGGATTCATCTTGTTACCATTCCTGTCTATGATTTCAATGGATAAGATGTCATGAAGCAGTCTAAATTGGAAGGGCATCCAGTTAGGGGGGGACCTAGAGGCGGCACTTCAGAACATGGCCTCTAATGTACACCCAAGTAATTCATCACTGAGTGTCCAGTTTCTGAGATGATGCAGTTGTAGTTTCATGAAAAAAAGAGTAGTTTGCTGTCCTCACTCCAAACCATTTCTTATAACATATTCAGATATATTATACTGTCCCCCAGAAGGAAGCACCACTGTCCCTCCTCCCACAAAGCCAAATGGCTACCCATCCCACAGCTACCACCCTGCTACTGGATCCATGACCTATAAACTCAACAACATGCAATCCTTCTCCTTCTTAGCAAGCAGAATATTTGAAAGACAACCACCATACAACCTCAGATTCCTCTCTTCCTTCTCCATCCCAACCTTGTCACCTCATTTGCCAAACTAAAGCAAACTGAAAACTCTTTCCTAATCTTGTCCCCTCAAAATCTGGGAATTCATCCACAAACAAATATGTAATACCTTATCATTTACCAGTTTCTGGAAACAACATCTCTTTCAGCAAGCTAAATGCAAATGTTTCACAAAAGGTAATGTCACGTAACTTTCAGAGACTCTGTACTCCTACATTTTAGCACCAGATTGACAGACCCCCCCTTTCTAAAATTAGTTCATATAACCCCACCTTCATTCATCTGGATTTCTTATTTCACCAATATCAAACAAACTAGGCTGCTTCAACACAATACTGTGGCACTATCCCCCCACTCTAATAAAACATAATCATTTCCTTTACTTATTCTAACTTGAGTAGTCTTTGGCAGGTACTGTATCCCCTGCATTAAGTATTGTATACATTTGTTCCTGAATGTCATGTTCTGTAAATTTGTGGATTATTGTTATTACTCTCTCCTACTGTTCCTTATTTCCAGATACATGATAGTCTTTGTGTACTATTGTATAGTCATTTTGACTTTATTGTTTGTTTATCCTGGCTGATCCTAAAAATACTCCATGTGGATTAGTGTTCTAACTACTGTTAAATGAATGAATGAATAAATAAACAAATGAATAAACAAACCTGCCAATGCAGTATGAGCATCTGTAAGGTTAGCTTTTTAAACTGGTACTCTTCCATTTAATGTAGTCCACATCTGAATAATATAGCCAAGCAGTAGGAGATAAAACGGTGTAACTTCTGTAAAAAAGGATAAAACAAACTACTCAAATAGTAATAAAACACTGCAATATATATAACAAAATAAAACACTGTTGTTATAATTTTTATCAGTTCTGTCAGTAAATACAAATTTCTTCACACAAGCAGCCAGATACAGTGCCAGCTGCCTGCCAAAAATTGCAGTTGAAAAATGTTTTTAAGTCATGTAGGTGCAATGTTTTGCTCTGATCCCAAACTTCTACCTGTAATTGTTTCATACAGTGGTTCAGGGAAATGGGTAAGTTAGTGCTTTCATTTGTCTGTAGAACAATGGCATATGCCTAAATGACATTGATCCCAGTCACAATTCAATTTTATTACTAAACAAAGCTCTGTTTCACAAAACATCCAACATGGAATCTAAGTTGGCTTGGGAGGTGATAACCACTGTTAGCAGACATTCCACAACTCTGCAAAAAAGATATGACTGCTGGGTATACTTTTCCAGAAATGAAATTACCATCAGAATTGTGCTATCCATGGACTTCACCTAACTGTGCTTGTAAGTAATTCAAAGCAAAGCCCTCATAAATTACGTAGCGTACAGAGGAATTCAAAAATGTAAACTTCTCATAGCAAGCCAATATGGGTGGGGAATTTTTGATGTGCAATAAGGTGGTAGGCTCTGTTTTGAATCTTGTAGAAATGGCTAATGTTACAACATCCATAGTCCAAAGCTAATATATATCCCAGCCATGCCTACATAAAATATAGAGATTTCATCCACCATTGATCAGTGCTGCCTAGAACTAGAACCTCATGTATTTTTGCAATGATTTATAATCAGACAACTTCAGAAACATCAATATTTGATGTGTCGATTCCTGCAACATGCTCATTTATATTTGCAGTTATCTTGTATCTCTTTCAGTGTTAGAGCAAAAGTAAGAAACATACCTCTCAACTTCTGAGTGCAAAAAGTCTGGGCAAAGTCTGACGAAATGAGGGGACAAAGGCACAAAATTAGGGACATTTTTTAAATATTGGTCTTACAAACTTAGAAAGTTGCTAGAGTGACAGGGTTTGTTTTAACATACATTTTCTGAAGGATTTGAATTCTGAAACTCAAATGTATGTCATTATTTAGTGACTTCAATCCTCAGATTATCCAAGTGATTTGCCAGAAAACCACAAATTTTATTAGGAACAGACCAAAAATATGAGCCAAACATCTGGACAGTTGAGAGGTATGGTAAGAAAGTATATGTTTACAGCAGGTTTTTGGTGGATTCCATACATTTCAAAGAAAATGCAAATGTTTGTAATCAGTATCTCAAATTTTTTATTCTCCCCAAAAGAAGACATTCCAAAAATATTACTCAAATTCAGTCCCATTATCTTTTTACTTCTGCTAAGAGGCAACATTGACCATGGTCTGGGACTACTTAATAATAATGCCTCAGCTCAAAAGAATACATCTCATCATATCACATGCTCCTTATTTAACACCCACTGTATCAAGAACAAACTCTACCAAATGAATGCCTTTTTTCATACAACATAATCTTAACATAGTTATTTCTGAAACGTAGCTGAAACCTGACACCTATAGTCTTTACCACCTCATAACAAACTGTTAATACCTACAGGATTACACACCAGACACAAACAAAAACAGGGGAGGAGCTCTTTTTCTCTTCAAGCACAACCCTTAACTCCACCATCATTGCATAAGTTAACAGTAACTTAGAACTGGATCTTAACTGATTCCTTCTAAAATTTCCATTAAACAATGAAGACTCCTTTGTTATAACTAGAGCATACCAACCTCCACCAGCCTCACCACCAAAATTCAATAACCTCCTCCAGTAAATATATGCAGAAGCTTGCAAAAACTGGAATCTAATCATTCTTGGAGACTTCAGCCTTAATTACTTAAGACTAAAAGCTATTGATATGTCAGAACCCTGTATCAGCTTAAATCTCAGTCAAATTTAACTAAACCAAACCCTCAAGCCAACAGGCACACCTTGCTAAATCTTGTAATGACTAACTCTACAATGATATCTAACTTCACCATACATGCACTCTCCTTTATGTGATCACTGTTCTGTAACTTTCTCAGTACATAATCTTAACATCAAAATATAAACATAAACATATCACCTTCAGACTCAAAACTCTTCAGAATATCACCAATCTTAAGAAACACCTTGCCACCCTTGACTGGTCTGAAACACTTGCTATATAACACCATAATAAAGCAGCTAACAACCTTAACATTACAGTACTCCACTTGCAAAACAAATTATTTCCTTTTCCCCAAAGGCTACTTTGAATTCATAAATATGACTGGGTACTTAATGAATTCAAACATCTCTTCAAAATTATGTAATAAAGCATAGTACAATTGGAAATGCAACTCCTCCATAGATTTGCAAGCAAAATTTACATCACCACACATCTAGCCAAACAATCCATCCACAGATACAAAAACAAGCTCTACCAAAATAAAGAAATCTCACTTTTAGCCAAACCCAAATGATTCTGGAGAGAAATCAACTTGGTGACTGGTTGAAAAACTCAGTTGAACTCCACTCACCTGAATGCATCTAATACCACCACAAACAAACTCTCATACTCTGACTTCCTCAATGAGTTCAGCAACCTTTTTCACAACACCAGCAACACAAACTAACCACTCTCACAGCTACCACCCCCTTTACATTCCACTATTCCACTTCAGAAAGATTGGAACCAAAGAAACAGAAACACATATTCAAATAAATACTCCCCCAGGCTCAGATAACTAGCTCCTTGGTTCATTAAACTTCGCAAGAGCTTCATCTCCAACTCTCTCACTCACATATGCAACCTCTGCTTAACTAGGAACATTATGCCTCAGATATGGAAAAAAACTGCAGTCAGTCCTATTCCAAAACTACCCAAGTCAACTACTGCTTTATAACACCATCCTATCTCAACACTTTCCACTGTTGGTAAAATGCTAAAAATATCAACAACCAAATTATTGCTTATTTACTTCAATACCATCTTCTGTCCAGGAACCATTATGGATTCTGGTCTGGACACAGCACCATACGAGCTTTCTACTCCATCACAGATGACATCCTATACAATATGGACAAAGGCAGCCTGACAGGATTTGTCTTTATTGACCTCACAAAAGCCTTTGTTCTAGTTGACCATAATTTACTAATTGACAAACTAACCAAAATAGGCATTAGTGATGACGCAACAATTTGGTTTGTATATTTCCTGACCGATAGGTCCTTCAAGGTGAAAGTGGGCACCAGCACTTCTGAAACAGCTCGTCTTATGAAAAGAGTCCCCCAGGGTTTCACTTTAGTCCCTATGTTATTTCAATATTTTTCAACAAACTCCCATCTAATCACCATCAGGTACCTCTAATTCTTTATGCAGGTGACATGGTCATCTGCAGGTCAAACAAATCCCTCTCTATTATTCAAACTCAGCTCCAAGATGACCACTAAACTCTCAACCAATGGCTAATAGGCCTAAAAGTTATAATTAATCCCTCAAAAGCAAAAACAATGCTATTTGGAACCAACTATAACTAGCCAAACCCTGTTTCCTTAATATTAAAGATGTTAACAACACCTCAATAGAAACTATTACATCCTTCAAATACTTTAAACTACACATTCATAACACAAGCAAAAAAGATCAACACACTGTTGTTCTGGGAAAGCCAGACAAAGCTGCCATAAGCAAAGGAATATTCTTATCTCAGCTTGAATATGGAGTACCTATAATAGCTGCAGATTAAAAAAAAATGCCTTGCCTACTATCTCCAATAAAACCTGTTGGTTTATTACCAAGTCCTCTGTTAAAGAGCACCACTTCCTCATTCCGGTTAAAACCAAATGGCTTCCGATACATTTGAGAGTGATCCCCTACTAGGAACACTAACTCAGAGCCCTTTCTCCTGAGATATCATCCACCTCACTCATAAGCTCAAAACCTACCCTGCAAACTCCAAAAACTGAACGTCTTTGAACCTGCCATGCATTCTCAAGCCAAAGTGCAGCTGCACTCACACAGGTCACATTAAATGAACCCTGCAGCTCTCTCACATCCCTTTATCCCAGTTTCATCCTTCCTTTTCTCATCTTGTCATCCCCACAGTTACTGCCTCTCATTCATCCTACCTCACTCTTCTCTTCAGATCTCTCACACTTCCCTTTCTTCTGCATGCCTCTCTTACCATTTCTCTGTCTACTCCTCATGGTATCCTTTCCTGTAACTATTTACAGTCACCTCTTCTAGTGTCTTCATACTTCTCTATATACTGAAATGCTGCTATCCTTGTAGCATACACCATCTCATTCATTATGGATGCATCGTATACAAAAGCTCTGCTAAGCACGATTTTACCATGTGTTCTGACATTGTAAATTGCTTCTTGAACTAAATATTGTAACATATTCTTGCATCTGTAAATTTGTGTTTTTACCATATCATTATATCTATAAATATGTTTTTTTATATTTCTTATGTGATTCTATTCATCAGGCTGTGCCTGCAAATGGTCCCTTGAGATCAGTGCAGTATCCTGGTAAACAAATATAAATAAATATTAAAATGCTGTTTGTTGCTACAGCACTTTAAATGCAGAGGAACTGCATCCATGAAATTGTTATGGAACAAAATGCTAATTGCATAATCTGAATATGTCACTGTACCATAACAGAAGGCAGTCTTGGCTATGTATGTTGACCTCCAAATTAGAGTCAGTGCACTCCCCTCAGAATGCTTCCTTTACTGTTGAATGAGGAAGCAGCATGTAGTCATTACAGAGTTTGCATCTTACCCTTCTAATTGTCTCGGGATCCCTTCGTTGTGAGTATATCTCATCTGCAAGGCATTACATAACAGTTTTGCAGGCTGATTATCTTGTTGTTGTCATCTGTGACCACAAATGTTAATTTCCTGGCGGTTTAATTGGTTATTATCTGGCAAACTACCTCCAACTGCTGTTACGACAGTTGATACCTATGTAAAAAAACAAAGAGGTGTGCAGGAGGTTTACCTTCATAACGGCGATTCCAAAAAGGTCGACCCTGCTTCCGCGAATGCCAAAGTGCGAACTTCCCAAATGACGAAAACCACATATGCGAACGGCTAAATCTTGTCTCCTTTTGACCCATGGTAGCACTGGTGAGGAGGTGTGGCGTGACCAGAAATGTCAAAATTCGACATTAATTCGACATTTTAGAAGTGTCGCAGATTCGATTTCGTGGAAACGGGTCAACGATGTGGTCAGTCGATCATATGTGATTGACAATATGAAGGTAACCCATGCAGGCTAAGTTCTAAAAACTTTTTTGCAGGCTAAGCACCACTGAGAGACATATGATATGGCTTCTAGGGAAAAAGATTTCTAGAAGTCAGTGAATTACAAAGATAAATCCTAAAGTTAGTGTAACCCGGTGATATTTTTTTCACACTACACTACCACATAGTGCATTTGCAGAGCACTCACCTTCATTCTGTCCTATAAATATATCAACAGGAAACCCTATTCAAGTAAAAACTGGGAAGGATAAAAGGGAAGAAAAGCAAAGAAGAGTTAAACTGAAAAAGAAGGGAGGTCTATCCCTGTGGTCACACCATTATTTGAATTTGTAAAGCAACCTAAGTTGAAAGAATGCAGCATGGACTCTTGTCTGCTGTGTTATGGATGCTAAACAGAAAAGCATAGACCAGCATAAGTACAAAAACATAAGCAGGTTCACTCAGAAGGATAAAGGTTTTAATTCCTAATGATAGGTTTTACAACTAGTTGAATGCTATGAGCTATCTGCAAGCATGGAATAAGTGATCATAAACAGGGAGATTATTAAAAGCTGATGTTTAAACTTATACTGCAAGGTCAATAGGAGCTGAGCTTGTTGTCAAACTCTGCAGCATCAATTTATCCATTTATATTCTGAATGGATTTTTATCACAGTTGACTAAAATTGTTCTTTACTTTGCTGTGCAAATAAGGCAGAGAGACAAACAGATATGTTGGGAAATATGGAAGTATTCAAATATTACAAGTAGTGTGTCTCAGAGATCAGTCCCTGAACTTCTCCTATTCATCACATTTATTACTGGTATAAAATTTTGGGAAATAACTGGCTAATGTATCTAAATGCTTGCAAAGTGGATAACATCACATAAAATTCAGATTCAGTCATGTTTCAGGAATTCCTTTCATATCTCAATGAGTGCTGTTCTACATACTGCATATATCACAGTGTTTCCAGTGTAATATGTTTTCCACTCAGTAAAAAAACGGATGTGAATATACTACACATTTAATAATCAAACTCTTCAGTCAACAAGATAAGAGATTTGATACATTCACTGGTGAAGACTTAAACTATTATTGCAACTGTCATATGCAACAAAGAAAGTATTTGAGGAATTACATGTGATTTGTTTTTGAGGGAGGCACTGCTGTGATGGACTTCAGGTCTTGCTAGTCCCCATAGTCCTGGGTGTCATAGATGGAGGGTGTATCTTTTTGGGAACCATCTGTGTGGGAAACCATCTGTACATGGAGATTCCTGATTCCATGCATGGGCTTCTAAAGGGATGAAGACTGCCAGACACATAGAGGAGGGTGGGCTGCCAGGAACGATCATGCTGCAGCTCACAGTGATGCTTACCCTTATTCTCCCTCATCTGTCTGCTGGGTGAGTAATGATGACTGCCCATGTGGTTGTGTCCTGCCTCAAACCATACAGCTACCATGCCCCTCTGCCCTCTCACAGTCCAGGCCTGGCATTTTCCCTTTATATTGCAAGCTCAGGTATCCACTTGGACTTTGGAAAATGCTCTCCCCAGTGTGCTCTTTCTCCATGATAAGTAGGCCCATAGACCCTGCCTGTATCATTAAGCTCCTAAACTACTAATCAACTTGCACTGGATGAGCTGTGGTCAAGGCTTCTTTCCTCAGTGCCACCAGTGCAGACGAATACAAACAGGAAATTGAAGTAAACTGGCAAATATTAACACAGCTTTTTGAAACCAGTATTAAAATAAAATGTAGCGTTATGTTTCTGCTAAAAACAATAGAAATTTAACTAGAATGACTGCTGAACTTATCACTATTTTCAGACTATTTCAATTGTGTGTCTTATCTTTAAAGCCAGAACTGAGTAAGTATCTTTGAGGCCTTTTTTCTTTATTTTGAGAATATAACTCATACTTGACATGACAAGATTATTTATTATTAAAATTAGACAATACAGTAACAGAAAGTATTCTAAGAACTAAGCCAATATGAGAGTGGAGAAAGGAGATTTTGCCAATAGGAAGGACTGCAATTAGGAGTACAGAGAATAGGCAAGAGGGGGCTGCAATTTACTGGCGAGAACTGGCAAAGGAACCAAGGTAATGGGAGCAAATAACTAGAGATGGAAAGGTAATATAATGGGAAGAAGTCAAGAAGACATTTGGACTGCAGGCTAGAGAGTGCCTTCCCTATCCAGGATTGATATCAGAGTATAGACAAAGATAAAGGGATAAGGTAATCCTAAATGAAAGATCTGGTAGTTATTAGTTGAATCTAGAAGAGAAGCTGATGTTAAAAAAAGATAATTAGTAGGGCATATAAAATATTGTACAATAACTATAGGAACCAACAAGATGAGGTTAGAAAAGTCTGGGAAGAGATGTTGGATAAACAATTCACAAGGAAACAATGGTGGGCATATGTATGGCTCCCAAATATGCAACAAAGTCTTAAATATTTAGAATTTTGCTTGGAAGTGTTTGCACAGGTATTTTTATACCTCAAGCAGACTCCAAAGAAGTTTCCCCCAGGTATATGGCAAATATTGGAGGTGTGATGGGGAAGAAATAGGTAACTGGGAACATATGTTTTGAGAGTTAAACGAGTTGCCAGACTTAAAAAATTCCCCACATAATACTCTGTCAAAAATACTGGGTGATCAAATGGGTATAACTAAGGAAATCATTTTTGAGCACTGGGATACAGGATCTGAATTGCCTAGACATGGTAAGGCCTTGTTAGGTTTAATTCTGATGGCTGTCAAAAAAGTAACTACTAGAAAATGGAAATCAAAGTCTAAACTAACTGTATTTGAAGTACTAAATATTGTAACAGAAATAAAATAACTGGAACTAGGATCGTTAGAAAAGGGCTGCAGCAAATTACATAGAAAAAAATGGAAATTGTAGGAACATTACATCCAGCCTACCTAGGTCAGCGGTCCCTGTCCTGGGCATAATACAGGAAACACTAAAGATAGGAGCTGTAGGAATAGAAAGCAGAAGGTACACAATGGCAGACATAAAACATCCACAAACTAGATACCTACATGAGAAACAGAAAGTTAACAGTAAATCACAACTTTCTAGATTTTTAAAGACTTTACCTTCTAGATTCAAATGCTTAAGTATAAAACTTTAAAACAAGGACATGCTCCATTACTATGCTATTGTTTCTCAGTGTGACTTTACAATAAATTTTTATATAGCTATATTCAAATTTCATTACAATTTTCCACACTACACATGTTGGCATATTTCTGCAGTCTGTTCTGTTATATCCTTTATAGACATAGCAAACAAACAAAATGGTAAAGCACCTTATCAGATTCCAAGAAGCAACACAGTAGAGAAACACCAAAGTAGGAAAATGCACAAGCTATACAACTACTTAAGAGTATTACTTAACAACTTATTATAATTTATTTTTAATTTGCTAATTTACTCTCTGGGTAAATTAACTAGTTTCAGTGACCTGTTTCAGTTATAATGGGGCCACAAGGACAAAGCAAGGGTTAATGCAAAGTATATACATGGACATTTGTCAACCAGCATGTATTTGGATTATGGGAGAAGATTGCAGTACCTGGAGAAAACCAATAAGGATACAAAACAACATGCAAATTCCATTCAGGTGTTGACCAAAAGCCAGGAATGAAATTCATATCTAGAAGTTATAAAATTCACACAGACAGTAGCTTGGACTGAACCCAGGCCTATCAACTTGCACTATTTTGGAGGAACATTGCTATTTTTGTGCTTGATTTACCCCTGCACAGGAAGTCCCTGTTTTAGGAGATATGTCCCCATTTCCAGGATTGATTTAACCATTCACACAATTTTCTGAATTTGACGCCCATGCCCTTGCCCAGCAATCACGGAGCCTCAATCCTCACCACTAACACCAGTGAGGGGCATCTCATATAGGAGGAAAGGATAACAAATACACTCAGTAAAGTGCAATTTCCCTTAAGAGCACACAGAGATCACAGTCAGTCCTGGGATGGTCGCTCCCTTACTCTCCAGGTCCCCAATAAGACTCCCCACTGGCACATCTGTAGGGTCCAAATATCAGCCTAGTGGGCAAGCTAAAACCTCCAGCACCCTCTCTTCCAACCAGTGTTTCGTGTCCCTGCCTAAGTAGCTGGGACACACACACACATACACATACACACTTTGAGAAGAGTTTATATAACCACACAGACACTCCTGGGGAAGGCTGGCACAGGTTCTCCAGCTGTGCCCCCTTTTCCCAGACTATATGGTAGTACCAGCTGCCACCACCCACTAATATTTATCAGCTACTCAAAGGCCCTTAAAAGGGTGTCCAATTATTACTGTGCAATATTATTATCCAATTGGTAGTATAGCCCAGGGCTAAAGCTATTGGAGTGGCTTTGTACAATTTTACCAAAGGCATGCAAGTACTCTAAAGAGCTTACATTATCTCTACAAAAACAGCCACAGTTGAAAGGGTTTAAAATATTTAATAACAGTCAAAACACAAGACAATACTTTTTACTACACAGTGCTAGTCAAGAGTTCAGAGATCACAGAGAAATACTTAAAATAATTCAGTAGCACAGTTCTGGCATCACAGAAAAACACTTAGAAATAGCTAGAAACTAGAAAGATTAGACTAAGAGATAACACAAGTCTAAGATAAACTTACATATAGAGCAAGACAGTGCTGATGAGTTGGATGGTCAAGACAAAAATGCTCAATGCTGTCTGATTCTCCCTGTTTTTAAAATCACATTCCAGGTTCACATTACATCATTCTTCCCACTTCCATGGTTTCTCAGGCTAACATAAACTACATTTAAATTCTTCACCTCTGGGCAGAAACCAGAGCAATAAAGGACATTTATGCATGCAAATTCTGGCCATTAATCCTGGCCTTAAAACAATAGGCTGGATGCCTCACTCTTGACTTACTGGCTCCGAGTTTTAACATCAAAGGGTCACAACATGCTTTACTTGGTCAGTAGAGTGCACCGTTGTTACATTTTTTCCAGTTCTACATGTAACACTTTTTTTTTACCATTTAAGACAACAAGCCTGTGGTTTACATTAATATTTACAGATGACAGAATTATTTCCAAAATTCTATCTGGCTAGGCTGGCAGCCTTCATCTATCTTCACCCATTCCTCACATATCTCCCCCCTGGAGAACTCAAGCTAGTTTTTCAAGTGACCCTTGAGAAATGCTGCTTGTGGGAGTTAGGTCTATCTGAGTACAACTTACCCCATTCCCTGTATTGAGAGCCCATCTGCATTGGCATTGCTAATCCCACTGTGGTGCTACATGGACATATCATATGCTTGCAACCCCAGGCTCCATATTAGCAAATTGGCATTTTGCTGGCTAGCTCTGTTTAACCATGTTAGGGGGTTGTGATCTGTCATAACAGTGACTTTCCTTCTATACAGATAAGGCTGAAGTTTCTGCAGTGCCCACAGTATGGCTAGACATTCCTTTTCTACAACTGAATAGCATTCCTCCCTGGGTTGGAGCCTATGACTGAGATAAACTGCTGGGTGCTCTTTCTCCTCTGAAGAAATCTGGCTAAGTACAGCCCCCACCCCATGGTTCAAAGCATCCACCTGTACAACAAATTCTTTGCAGTAATCTGGACTGGCTAACACAGGGGGTCCTCCCAAAGCTTCTTTAAGCTTCTGGAATGCGTGCTCACATGCTTGGCTCCACACTACCTTATCTGGACTGTTCTTCATTGTCAGGTCTGTGAGGGAAGCAGCTATGGTACTATAACTGGGGATGAACTTTCTGTAGTACCCTGCTGTCCCTAAAAATGCCCTCACCTGCTTTTTGGTAATAGATGCAGGCCATGCATGAATGGCTTCCACTTTGGCAGGTTCTGGCCTTATCTTACCACTCCCCACTCTATGTCCTAGGTATGAGACCTCTGCCATACCCACTTGACGTTTGCTCGGCTTAATGGCCAACCCTGCCCTCTGTAGTCTGCCCAGAACCTTCTGGACATGCTGAAGGTGCTCTGGCCAAGAATGGCTGTAGATGGCAATATCATCTAGGTAAGCAAGGGAAAACCCTCCTGCCCCTGCCAGGATATGCTCTACCAGCCTCTGAAAAGTTGCTGTGGCATTCTTTATCCTGAAAGGGCACCTTTGTGAATTCATACAAGCCAAATGGAGTCACAAAGGCTGACGTCTCTCTAGCACTGGGAGTCAAGGGCACCTGTCAGTAACCCTTGGTAAGATCAATGGTTGTAAGATACTTAGCCCCACTCAGCTGCTCTAGGGCTTCATCTATCCTAGGCATGGGGTAAGCATCTGACTCAGTGTGACTATGTAAATTCCTGTAGTCCATACAGAACCTGGTGCTGCCATCCTTCTTTGGCACCAGCACCACTGGGGAGGCCCAGGGACTGTTGGACTCTTGAATCACCCCTAGTTCCAACATCTCCTGTACCTCCTCCCTCAGAGCCTATTTGACTCTCTCAGGCACTCTATAAGGGGCCTGCCTATTAGGCCTTTGTGGTCCAGTATCCACCTGGTGCTGCCCCAGGTGGGTGCACCCTGGTTTCCCCTTGAACATGTCACCCAAATTCCTGCAACACTGCTTGAATTTCTCAAACCTGGGTAGGAAATAGCTGCTAAGACATTGCTACCCCTTCCACTGAGGTGTCAGCCCGAGCCTACTGAGGAGATCAGTCCCCAGATCTCCCTCTGACTCCTTCTGCAATCCACTGCAAATGCTCAGCACAAGGACTTCCCTATCATGGTAAGGTTTCATCATGTTAACATGGTACAATTTGTGCCCCTGCATTCTGCCTAGCAGTTCCACCACATAATTAACATCACTTGCCTTTCTTACCACCTTGTAGGGTCCCTCCCAAGCTGCTTGCAGCTTGTTGTGTCTGACAGGAATGAGAATCATTACCTGTTGCCCCACAGCATACTCTCTAGCTTGAGCATTCCTGCCATACCACACCTTTTTCTGTTGTTGAGCTTCTGCCAGGTTCTCCTGGGCCAAGCCCATGAATTTCCTGAGCCTTGTCCTGAGGTTTAGGACGTATGCCACAACAGACTCCTTGTGAGACTCACAGTCACCTTTACACTCATCCCAAATTAAATGTAGAGGTCCCCTCACCCTATGCCCATACAGCAACTCAAAGGGTGAAAAACCTGTGAATTCCTGGGGAACCTCTCTGTAAGCAAACAACAGATGTGGCAAATATCTGTCCCACTCCCTCTTAAACTGATCTGCAAATGCCCGTAGCATGGACTTGATTGTAGAGTTTAACCTCTCAACAAGACTATTAGTCTGGGGATGGTAGGGGGTGGTCTTCATGTGCTTCACCCCACAGGACTTCCATAGACAAGCCAGCAGGTCTGACATGAAATTGGCACCTCTGTCTGTCAGTATTTCTTTTGGGAAACCTGCCCTGCTGAAAATCTCTAGCAAAGCATTTGCCACCTTCTCTGCCTCAATGGAGGACAAAGTCACTGCCTCGGGGTATCGTGTGGCATAATCCACTACCACTAGGATATACCTTTTCCCTGTGGAACTTGGGGTACTCAGAGGAACCACAATATCCATAGCTACCCTCTGAACTGGCTCTTCAATCACAGGCAAAAGCAGCAAAGGAGCTCTCACCTTGTCTCCTGTCTTGCCTACCTTTTGGCACTGCTCTCAGGTCCTGCTGTACCCTGTTACATCTCTGGAAATTCCAGGCCAGTAGAAGTTCTGCATAATACGCCTCTTTGTATGTTTTATGCCCATATGACCTGCCAAGGGAATATCATGGGCTATGGCTAGAAGTGCCAGATGGTAGGCTCTAGGCACTACTAACTGCTGTACTCTCTCACCTTCTAACCTGCCCTCAGGGGTCCACGCTCTGTACAGTAACCCTTTGTCCCAGTATACAGATTCTCCCTTTCCTTGAGAATCAGGTGCCTCCCTAGCTACCTGCCTCAGGCCTTGCAATGTAGGGTCTGAGATCTGAGCCTGTCTCAACTCTCTCCTTGTAACCCTTCCCAGCTCCTCTTCCACAGGAAGTCTGGCATCCTCTGGCAGTGTTGCCTCACTGTCAGCCTGGGTTCTCCTTCCCACCTCTACCTTTCCACTCACTCTGTCCAAGGGACCAACAGTACCCCCAAGCAGCTGTGGCTCACCTACAGTCTCACTGCTACAGGGTAGTTCCCTCCCTGAAGTAACCACCTCACCAGTCTTGGCTGCAAGTATGCAGTCTGTCTGGGTCTCACCCAGGCTACCAGACTTACCTGCTTGTCTCCAAACCTGACTGCATATAACTGCACAAGCACAGGGTACTGCACTATCAAAATAATTTCCTATCAGGACATCTGCAGGTATGTTCTCAAACACACCTACTGATTGGCTTCCTTTTCCATCCCCCAGTCAAGGTGAACCCTAACCAAAGGTATTTGGAATGGGATCCCTCCTAAATCCCTGACTGGAGTAGACTGCCCAGGCAAGTAGTGCTTTTGTGTAACCACTGCAGGCTTTACAATGGTTATATCAGAGGCTGTGTCTCACTTGGTAATAGCCTCTTTGCCATTCAGTACAACAGGATATAACCTCTGGGGGTAGTTTGGTACCCTTGTTGTCCCAAGACAACCTACTATTGGCATTTTGTCTTTCCCACTTACTGGCTCCCTCACCTTTTGTTCCCCACCTTGCCTCCATGGACACCTGTATGCCACATGGCCCCACTGGTTGCATTCAAGACATTTAACCCTAGCTCCTAGATGTGTACCTGGACTAGTGGCTTCCCCTGCTACTGGCAGATTCTGTTGGTGCAGTCTGTGCTGCCCACCCTGGGTTCCTTTAGACCCATGAGCAGTACTGGGGGTCTGTTTCCTGTGCAGGGCTGCCCTGCTTGTCAGGTATAGGTCTCTCTTCTTCCCCAACTCATCTGAAGTAGCACATTGTCTATCAACCAGATCCTCATGTCCTCAGGCAAAATGCTAAGGGCTTGTTCCCTCACCAAAAGGTCTGCCAGCTCTTCAAAAGTGGTGACCTGACATCCGCTCACCTACCTATGGAAACAAGTGCCCAGTTCAGCAACATATTCACACACACTTTCATCCGCCTTGCATCTATGCTCACAAAACTTTTTCCTATATGTTTCAGGTGTTAGCTTAAATAATTCTAACAAGTGATTTTTAACAGCAGTATAATCAAAACATGCAACATCAGACATTTTTGACAAAAAAGTTTCAGCTTCACCATGGAGTAAGGGGGTCAGGAACCATACCCAGAGCCTTTGGTTAACACCATACGGTTTGCATACCCTCTCAAACATATGAATTGAAACTATCAAAATGATCCCCCTCTTTAAACTGTGGAAGAAATTTACTGACCTTTTGTGCTTCTGGGGTCCAGTTACTCCCTTCCCCATTACCTCCATGACTCTGGAGAAGAGACAGCATGTCCTTCTCATGTTGCCTTTGCCTCTCCTTTTCCTCAGCTTCCAGGTGTAGCAGTTTCTCATTCTCCCCAGCCTGGAAACATTGCAGTTTCTCATTGTCCTTACTCTCTAGATGCCTCAGTCTCTCAGCTGCTTCAATTTCCACACACCTGGCCTCCAACTCAAGTCTCTTTAGCTCCAGATGGATTCTTAAGCCCTCTGCAGAAAGGTTGAGCTCTAAATTCTCCAGTCTGATTGCCCTCCAGGTTGCTGTTTTCTGATGCAGCTGTAACCAAGGCTGCAATCAGGTCTGCCTTAGTCAGGTTTCCATGCACCAGTCCAATAGCCTGGCACATCTTCTCCAGCTGGCTCCTTGTCAGCTTTCCATACTGCTCTGCTGACATACTGCCTGCTCACCCTGACTAACTAAGCTAACAAAAGAAATAAAACAATTGTGATCTGAACTCTGAGTATTCACTGAGTGGCTGATTTACAGTACAAAACACCTTCAGAGCTCACTGTACACAAGCTACAGGATTTCAGTCTACCCACACCACTACAAGCCAATTAGTATTTTCCAACCAATTAATATACGGTGTGGATATCCCACCACTGCCAAACAATTAATATGTGATGCCTGAGCCCTGGCCCAGCAATCAAGGAGCCTCAATCCTCACCATTAACACCAGTGAGGGTCGTCTCATATAGGAGAAAAAGATAACAAATACACACAGTAAAGTGCAATTTCCCTTAAGAGCACACAGATATCACAGTCAGTCTGGGGCTGGTCGCTCCTTGCTCTCCAGGTCCCCAGTAAGACTCCCCACTGGCACAGCTATAGGGTCCAGATATCAGCCTATTGGGCAAGCTAAAACCTCCAGCACCCTCTCTATCCAACCAGTGCTTCATGTCCCTGACCAAGTAGCTGACACACACACATGCACTTACACACACAGACATACACACACACACACACACACACACACACACACACACACACACACACACACACACACACACACACACACTTTGAGAAGAGTTTATATAACCACACAGACACTCCTGGGGAAGGCTGGCACAGGTTCTCCAGTTGTGCCCCCTTTTCCCAGACTATACGGTAGTACCAGCTGCCACCAGCCACTAATATTTATCAGCTACTCAAAGGCCCTTAAAAGGGTGTCCAGTTATTACTGTGTAATATTATTATCCAATTGGTAGTATAGCCCAGGGCTAAAGCTATTGGAGTGGCTTTGTACAATTTTACCAAAGGTATGCAAGTACTCTAAAGAGCTTAAATTATCTCTACAAAAACAGCCACAGTTGAAAGGGTTTAAAAATATTTAATAACAAATAGTCAAAACACAAAACAATAATTTTTACTACACAGTGCTAGTCAAGAGTTCAGAAATCACAGAGAAATACTTAAAATAATTCAGTAGTACAGTTCTGGCATCACAGAAAAACACTTAGTCTAATCTTTCTAGTTTCTAGCTATTTCTAAGAGAAAACACAAGTCTAAGATAAACTTACATATAGAGCAAGACAGTGCTAATGAGTTGGATGGTCAAGATAAAAATGCTTAATGCTCTCTGCTTCTCTCTGTTTTTAAATCACATTCCTGGTTCACATTACATCACTCTTCACACTTCCCTGGGTTCCCAGGCTAACATAAACTACATTTACATTCTTCACCTCTGGGCAGAAACCAGAGCAATAAAGGACATTTATGCATGCAAATTCTGGCCATTAACTCTGGCCTTAAAACAATAGGCCAGATGCCTCACTCTAGACTTACTGGCTCAGAGTTTTAACATCAAAGGGTCACAACATGCTTTACTTGGTCAGTAGAGTGAACTGCTGTTACATTTTTTCCAGGTCAACATGTAACTCTATTTTTCCATTTAAGACAACAAGCCTGTGGTTTGCATTAATATTTACAGATGGCAGAATTATTTCCAAAATTCTATCTGGCTAGGCTGGCAGCCTTCAATTATCATCACCCAATCTTCACACTGAATCATTCTCATTAAATGTTATTTTTGAAGCTGTCTAGAATGCAGAAAACTGCACTTCATGACAAATATACTAGTATATACTAATATATATATTTTATATATATATATATATATATATATATATATATATATATATATATATATATACTAGTGGCAAAAATAATTCAAAGAGAGAAGGCACACCTCTTACATCTCCTAGTTTCAGAAGCAAAAATAAATATCTTTTTGTGGTAGAGTTTTGCAGTCCAGTTCATTAAAGTTTATTTGATAATCTGCTTATTGTATTGTTCCATCATTTTTATCACATTTATAATTTAAAATGTGTTTTTTAGTAATATTCCGCATCCCTAACAGAAACTGAAATAGTTATTATGTGCTATTAGGTATTTAAATGTTATGCTAATTAGATGTCCAGACTTTTAGCTGGATGTTCTTACTTTTCAAGAGCTTTTGTTCAATATCTGCAGGTTGAGAGGTATGACTAAACCCAGACCCTGGAGCTGTGAAAACAAGATCTTAAAAAATGAGCAATTGTACAAGTAGCAGTTATTTATTAAAAAGTCAGATTTCATGCAATGGAAGCATGTTTCTACTTTAGATGTAGAAATCAGAATGTCCTGCTAATTTTCCAAACAGTAGGCATCAGTTGAGGTGATTTTCATGTAGCATTTGTCATTGTGAATGTTAGGCAGCTGTATATCAGATCATTAGAATTGTGTTATAGTGTGAAACAAAAATAGATGTAGTAGAATATGGAAACCATGGAAAGGAAACCAGCAACACAAGCACCACGAAAAGTATCTCAGGAAGATAAATATTTTTAGAGAGTGGATTACTGACGAGATAAAGTGATTTTGTGCTTTTAAGGGGAAATTTTCTTAAAAAAATTCAAAATGTGATGCCATGATATATGAAATTTCTAAAGCAATTATAAGTATAATGAGATACCTTGTATGTATTAGATATTCATTATACGTGCGGTGACAACACAGTTTTTGAACATGTTTTTTTTTTTAACCAGGTCTTCATTCCACTGTGTGATATGTCACAGTAATAATCCGCAGCTCAAAGGTAAGAGATTAATGTCAACAGTTTCTTGCTGCCCCAGTCCAGGTCTTACCAAATGTTGGCACATTATGATTCAAAACAACATCTCTCTCAATGAGATTCAATATATGTAAGGCAAGTGTATATCATGCCACAAGAAGTCCTCCAGGTTACAAGAGTTAGTACCTCCATAAGGCACCATTTCTGCCTAAGGATAAAGAATAATAAAGAATACCAAGCACCCAGAATAACAAGTAGCAGATTTCCCAGTTAGATGAAAGTAATTTTATCATTGAGCAAAGTTATATTTGAATTACTTTTGGCTAAAAGGAGAATTAGGATTTTTTAGCAATGTGCCCATGATTAAGTTAAGAATATTGCTTGCCATTTTAGGATGGGCTACATTTAGAGAATGGATAATTCCCTTTTATGCAGTGTGACTAAGTCACCCCTATAAAAAAATAAATGTATGTTATCAATAAAAGGAAAACACTGCCATTCTTTCATGTAGGATCAAGCATTCAGTATAAAAAGCTTGCATTTGTTTTTAAATGAAAAGGTGCTGTGCCCAACAGAGGTCAGAAGATCCATCCATCCATGCAGCCACAACCCCTTTTTCCCATTTTTGCACATGGTGTTGGGGGGGGGTTACTTCAACAATGACAATCATCTGGAGCCAAGGTTTACACCACCAGGTAGCTAGGCCTGCTGCAGTAGTTCTTCCATACCACACAGTCACACACACGGTCACATCTATGGCCAGTTTAGAGTGTCCAATCCACCTACTGCATGTCTTTGGAATGTGAGAGGAAACTGGACCACCCAGATGAAACCCATGAAAACATAGAGAGGACATGCCGACTCCACACAGAAGGCACCCCTGCCGAGAATCAAATCGGTAAGCCTCTTGCTGTGATGTGACAATGCCAAATGTACAAATAAATGAAAAGAATTGGCAAATGTATTTGTGGGCAATTTATTTTTACAAGTTTATATTTATAAGTTACCACTTGGCAAACTGCAATAGTATTGTACTTGAAACACTTTAACTATATACCTCTTCCCCCTGTGAACTTAACACCCTTCACTATACTATAGGTACAGGCAACTCTTTCAGCCTGAGATGGTTGTCTGCTGTAATTCCAAGTACAACAATAGCCATCTGAAGAATAGTGAATAGAGAGAACATATATACTAAGCCCAGTCTTGTAATACCTCAGGGCAGTCCCCCTTTTTTTTCAAGGTAAAGCAAGCTTAGAATTAGCATATATAAGTAGAATCAGTATAAGACATGCATTTCCCCCTTTTCCAGGGGTGTAGGGGTAACAGCCAGTGTAAAAGGTGCTTTAATGGAGTACCTGCAAATCACAAAATTTGATTTATTTTGTTTTATTTACAGAACCTCCAATTTTTTGTCTCACTCTTGTGACAGGGTGCTATCTGAGATACATCCCTATTTTGAATTTCTGGATAGATTCCCTGGCAACAAGGATTATTACAATTACAGATAAATGCTTTTTATGCAACATGACATACTATATGGAAAAGTCTTGCAGTCATGATTACATTTTAGTAAAATTAACAAGTCGTACTGAAACATAAAACATTGTTCCCTGATATGTTAAGAGACATCCCAGAAAACTGGATGTACATTATGACAGGTTCTGTCACAGGAAGAACACAAGACGTTGATTCAATTAAAAGAACAGAAAAGCAGTCTGATCAGTCTACTGAGAAGAGCAAGGTTTCTGCACCTTTGTCAGTGAGAATAACAGTAAGGACTTTTACCTAAAAAAGAAAAAAAAACATAAAGGTTTACTTTTAAAACAGAATGGAGTATTAGAATATTTAATCCGAAAACATTGAACAAATTCCAACTATTCCAAAGTGCTCATCTTGACCTAAGGATTCCTTGGAATACTGTACTAGACACAGTACTGACATGAACAGAATAACATAAGCTAACAACATTGAAACACAAATAGACATGTTACTGGGTGACCCACTAACGATTTCAGCAGCTGCATTCAGAAGGGCTGCTTCTTCCTTGATTATTTGCAGTGTTCACTTGTCTGGAACCTGTTGTTCTGCAGCATTGTTTAACTTATCTCCATCTTCAAGGAAAAAACACAAAGACATGACTTCTTGCTTTGGGGCAAACGTATTTTGTAGAGTAATTGGAGCATAAAATAATTACATGTTTATATCTTATTTATTTTCACATCCTCCCCTTTTTATCTGTCTGATCCCTATACCACCATATATTCATTTTGTTGTAATTTGCAACTGAACCTAACCTCCACATTTACTCCCTCCTTAATTTGTAGCTATTCACAACTTTCTTTGTCTTTCAAAAATATTTTCTTCACTTTATTTCCATGTTCTCATTTTTAAATTTCTCTCCTCTTCTATTATCAGTGTTGCTTTCTGGTATCTTGTCTTTATCGTTTCCATCCATTGTTTTAACTTAGGAATCCTCAGTATCTTCAGTCTTCATGTGATATATTTTAATGCTAATAAAGGCATTAATATCATTAAACAAATGTAAATATCTTTAGTTTTCATGTGATATATTTTATCCTTATTAAAAAGAGCCTCCTTCTCACAACTTTACCTATATTCCACCACTTCTGTCCCATACCTTACTATAACTGGACAGATATACAATATATGAATCAATCTCACATGTTTATTCCCATACTGTTACCAATATGCACCTTCTCCCAAACTATTTACTGTAGAATTTCTCTGGACTCCAAAAATAGTTATTTTTCATTTACTAGTCCAATTCCATTTAATAATGATATTTTTATTTTGAGACTATTTACATACACATATATATATATATATATATATGTTTCTATCGTAAGGTTGAAGTGGGTTCGGTTGAACCCACTTCAGTCGAAGTCCGGAGGCTGAGCGGCGACAATGTCGAACCCGACATTGTCAAAGTACGAATCTCGCCCCTATCTCGACCCATGTTAAAGCCCGTTCCGAGGTAGAAATCAAGTTGTATTTCGACAATGTTGGAATTCGACATTGTCTCTTTATCGGACGTGGGTCAATGATCCCATCATTCGATGGGGACTGATTCGACCTTATGATAGTAAACCATATATATATATCTACACACATCTCATCACTTCACTTTCCTGACCTATATTTAATTCCCACATAGGCCTTATCGTCTTCCCTCCACCCTCTTCCTTTTCACTCAGTATTGTTATATCCCACTTACCTAAATCAATTTCTGCCCATAAATCAATACCATCATAAATATTTGCACCGTTGTTTCATCTGCTTGACATTATTTTCCCATTCCCATGGTAAGTATTTTTGTCATCTCCCCTTGTGACATCAGCCAACAATACTTTTTTTCTTCTAAAACTAAAGTATCAATTTTCTGGGGTTTTCATATCCTAAGTTGATAAAAACTGTATGGGCAATATAGCTCTTTTCTGTCTCTAGAACACAATATTTCCTTTTTCTAAACTAGTTTTCTAACCAATCATTATATTCTAAGGGGTATTCAGCTACTATCTTACTCAGCAACCCCTTTTGAAACCATTTCCTCTGTTGCATTGCCAAATTATTGGTAAGCCCACTGCTGCTTGTCCGGTCAGGATAACACTGATGAACATTCATGGGTTCAGTTTAAGCACTTTTATTACACACAAACACATCAGGAATGAGGCTTTGTAACTTACACTTAAATAAACTTATAAACAGACTAACTACCACACTCATACATGTTAACACTCTGGCTGCTCTCTTAAAATGACACTGCTGTCTGCACATGCTCACTATTTATATGCACGTGCTGCATCTATAAATGCTTCTTAAAGCTACATACAGATGCATTGATCTACATTCTCCCTCTTTGAGAAATAGTCCATATACGAAATGAAAGTATTCAGTGACGTGCAATTTACAGAAATGATCTTTTAGACATGCAGTTATACAAAAGTAATTTTTGACATGCAATCATACAAAATCAGACACATAAAACACTCATGTTCAGGTTGCTGTGTATTTTACTCTAGGTCTGGAAATATGACCTGATCATGTAACATAAAAGTCAGAATTGGATCTAGCAGTGGGGACTGTCTTCAAGGAATGTTCAACTATGGAGACATCTGGGACATCATCAGGAAGAGGAATGGATACGTAGACATGTTCTGTATGAACATTGTCAGGGTTGCTCTGAGATCTAGAGTCTGTATCACAGGTACAATGCTGCAATATCATTCCTGATACAAGAAGAAGATGTCTGCAGTGTCTCCTGTATTCTATACCCTCAGATTCCACTAAGAAGGATCTCAGCTTGGTACGTATACCTCTCACTTGATCAATTTGATCAAAGCCTTTCACCCTTTGCATCCTCACTGTCTCTCCTTCTAACAGAAAATGAAATCTGCTTGTTTTATCATAGCTGAGCTTCTGAGAAGAATGCTTCTTAAAAAGTTGGGCTTTGGTTGCTCTGTTATTTTTAGCATTAGGCACCAACAAACTAGAACTGATAGGCAAGGCTGTTCTGCTTTGCCTAGATAGAAGTCTCTGACCAGGCGAGCCAAGTAGATTGTCATGGGGTATATTTCTGAGATTGAGTAAATTCAAGAAGATATCAGTATTGTCATGCTTTGACCTCTCCAGTAATTGCTTTGCACTCTGTATTGCACGTTCAGCAAGGCCATTTGACTGTGGATATTCAGGACTGCTAGTAACATGGATAAAGCCCCACTCTTTAGCAAATCTCTGAAACAATTGACTGGTAAATTGACAACCGTTGTCAGAAATAACTTTGTGTGGACTACCATGGACTGAGAAATGATGTTTCATATTAGTAATAACAGCACTGGACATTAGGTTAGGTAGCAAATCGATCTCAAACCAGTTTGGATAAGAGTCTACCAACACTAAGTAATGTTGACTGTTCCACTCAAAAATGTCAGTTGCTACTGTTGACCAAGGTAGTTCAGGAATTTGGCTTAGCTGAAGTGGCTCTTTTAGCAAATGCAGCCTAGTACTGTTGCACACTGAACAAGAAGAAAGCACTTTATCAATGTCTTTTGCTAGAGAAGGCCAAAATATTAGTTCTCTCACCCTTCTCTTGGTAGAATCAGAACCTGGGTGGCCATGATGCAAAATCTGAATGTATTCATGTTGTAAGGAACAAAACCGTAAAAAATCACAAACTTAGAAAACCCAAAAGGCAGGTAAACGAAAATGAAAGTAGCTCTTAGAAACCACAAAAATGAAATACGAAGATGTTTATTAAAGTAAGCGCTTTCAGTGGGATCAATGTCCCACCTTCATCAATGAATGTTGTAAGGAAGTAGGAACAACAACTTTTGGACCTATGAAAATGATGCCATCTTCCTTCAGTATCCCATCTCTGTATGGAAAGTAAGGTTGCACTTCTGCCAGTGCACAGGATTGCTTTGATGGCCATCCTACAATGATGAAGTGGTTGAGCTTTTGCAAAATTGTATCAGTCTTTGTATGATCTCTCAGCTCATCAAGCCTCGTGGTAGAAAAATTCCGCATTTCAATGACATCAAAGTCAAAATTCTTTGCATTAAGCTGCTCCGTGCCATTTCTGGGCAATCTGGATATGGTATCAGCCAGATAAAGAGGTTTACCTTTTGTATAGACCATTTTGAAATTATACTTTTACAATTTGAGCATCATTTTCTGTAGTCCTGCTGGTGTGGAATGCATAGGCTTCTTTAAAATAGTGACTAGAGGTTGATGGTCAGTTTCTATCTGGATAGCTCTGCCATAAATATAATCATGGAACTTCGAACATGCAAACACAATTGCCAGAAGTTCCTTCTGAATTTGAGCATACTGCATCTCAGTTTGGGTAAGAGTTCTAGATGCATAGGCAACAGGTCTGCCTTCTTGAAGAATAACTGCAACAAGAACAAACTGTGAAGCATCACAAGAAAGAACTATTGGTTTATGGACATCATAGTCTCTTAATGTAGGCGGGCTGGCAATTTGCTGTTTGAGGTTATCAAATGCTGTTTGGTGTTGTTCTAACTATGACCAGCCAACGTTTTTGCATGTCAGCTCTCTCAAAGGTGCTGATAACTCATTAAATTCAGGGATAAATTTGCCTAAATAGTTAACCATACCAAACAAATGCTGCAGAGCTTGGACATTGTCTGGAGCTGGCATCTGAAGAATGGCTGCTTGCTTAGAAGGATCTGGTCATAACCCTGTACTGGTAAGTAAATGACCTAGAGAAATAACTTCTGGTAGACTGAATTTGCACTTCAGAGGATTGAGCTTTAAATTCACTTCGCTCGCTCTGTTCAGAACGTTTCTGCGGTTTCTGTCATGCTCTTCTTCACTATTACCTCCAACAAGGTAATTCATCGACTATTATTGCACACGGGTAGCCTGAAAACATTTGCTCCATTGCACTCTGGAAGACTTCACTGGCAGAATTTATTCCAAAAGGCATCCTGAGGAATCTGTATCTACCAAACGGGGTACTGAATGTAGTCAGTAGTGAAGATTTGTGATCAAGCATCACTTGCCAAAATGAACTCTTCACATCTAAGACAGAAAAACAGTGGCGTTTGGCATAAGGGCAGCAATTTCCTCGACTGTATGCATAGGATGATGAGGCCTCTTTAACACCTTGTTCAAGTCTCTTGGGTCAATGCATATTCTGATTTTATTTGAATTTTTCTTATGAGCAGCTACCATGGAAGACACCCACTCAGTTGGTCCTGTGACTGGACAAATCACACCTTGCTGCACCATTTTGTCTAACTGGAATTGACTTTGCCCTGCATAGCTATTGGAACTCTTCTTGCTGGTTCTGACCACTGGACTGACCCCTAGGTCTACTTTCATGGAGTACACAACCGGAAGTTTGCCTAGGTTGTCGACACAAAAGTCTACATACTCTGAGAAAATAGTATCAGTAAAGATGGAACTGGGACATGTACTTGCATGATGTACTTCTTTGGCAAAAGAAAGCAGTTTCATTCTTAAACTGTCTCTGAGACCTAATAATGACTGCACAGGTCTTCGGGCTACATAAAATTGCAAGCTGTAACTGTTCCCAGCCAAATAGCATAAAAGCACTACTAAGCCTTCGCACAATTGGCCAAATTAAGTTGCTCACCAGCCCTTACTTTATCAAATATTTCTGCAGACATTACATTACACTTTGAACCAGTGTCTTCTTTGAGCTGCATGGGTTTACCATTGATCAGGACAGTACAAAATACTTCATTCTTTGCCAACAAGTCTACTGCATTAACCTTTTCACTGACCACTGATACACTATCTACATAGAAAGTAGGGTTGCAGCTCTCTATATGATCAGCATGCTTTTCTGAGTGACTTTTCTTAATAACTGAATGAGGCTTGCTTGATTTACAAAACCTTTGAAAATGGTTCTATTTTTTACACTTGTGGTATTGCTGACCAAATGCTAATTGCTTTTCTCTGTTAGACTCATGGTTGACACCACAATTATGGCAGTTAACCATAAGACTTGACTTGGGTTTTGCTGACTCACCCTTATACTGCGCCGAGCATGCCCTTTTTACGGAGCTAGACTTGGAGCTTGCTAGAAAGCTATGGGTCTTCCCTGCCAGACCTGAAGGGGATGCAGCTGCCATGTGCTTAGGCCTGTTTCTGCTTGCCACATGTTGCATGCTGTCTATGTTTGCTCTAGAGACTGTTGAAACCATGCTCTTATCACTTGCAAGCATATTTGTGTGCCTTTCTGTGAACTTGTGGGTTAGAAAAATGTCTATGGCTTTGCTTAATGTTAAATCATTGTCACAAAGCAAAATCATTCTCACTGCAGCATTATTAACATTACACACAAGCCTGTCCCTTATTAACTTATCTTTCAAGTCACCAAATCTGCACATTTTAGCCTTATTTCTCAACTCAGTGATATATGCTGCAAAAGTTTCACCTGATTTTTGGCTTCTTGTATAAAATAAGTGCCTCTCTAATGTAACATTTGTATGGGGGTTGTACATTTCTCTAAATTTATGTTTTAAGCACTCAGGGTCTTCCCTTGATTCAGCTGGTACTACAATATAACGGTTTTCCCCCTTTCCTACATATACTTCTGGTGCATACACAAATGAACGCACCCTTCTATAGCTAGAATAGCTTCTGACCTAGCTAAGTTAAGCAAAATGAATGCCCTTGTATGTACATCTTTGTCAGAAAAATCTGCTTGTATGGAAATATCATATTTCTGCTCTAATACTTTCCAATTCTCTGCTACATTATGATCAAACACAAGTGGACTTGGTCTGTGAAATGCCTCTGCCATATCAACACACAGTAGTGAAGGTGCTTGAAGTTATGTATGAACATATGCACATAAATATATATGCCAGAACTTTATGCCAGTACCTGTATGTATGCCCAATAGCACAACAAACCTTTTGAAATATCTGCACTTTGCCAAATAAATCTCAGTAGCTCAAAAACACTTTGAAATCACTGTACTTTATGAAACCACTCCTTATCAGTGTAAGAAATACTTTGAAATGACTGTACTTTGCAAATAAACTGTACACAATTGAAGAATCTCAGAATAAGATAAACTTTGAAATGAATGCACTTTGCAAATAAACTTTACACAGTACAAGAGCCTATCAAAATGGCTGTACTTTGCGAAATAACTGCACAGTGTAAGAAACACTCTGAAATGGAGGCACTCTGCGAATAAATGCACACACATTGGAAATGGCTGTACTTTGACTGCACTTTGGAATATAACTGTACTTTGCACACAGCAAACTTTTTGAAATAACCGTAATGAAGCACACGCTCTGCAAACACTTTGCACACTCTGAGATACTTCAAACAACTCTAGTTATGTTTTGAATGGCTTTGGTCAACGCAAATAGTAGTTTGTGCCCAAGACATGGCCTTTTACTAAAAAAATTGCAGTTGCCTTGTTCTTTAAGCTTAATTTTGCCCCTTTATTGTACTTGTCATGCCTTTTTTAATCTCTTATCATGCTCATTATACTTTTCTTGTGCCCGTTTTATTTTAAACATGCTCATTATACAAACCAAAGATAATTCTGAGTCTCATGCGAATATCTCTGCTAGTTTTATCAAATATTGTGGTTTTGAACATTTAATTTAATTAATAATGTGGTTTGTGTTTTCCATTTGCTTAATAATACATTTTTGTACTACTCGTTTGATTAATAATGTGTTTTGTGCCTTATAAATGCTCCGTTTTATTTTCTTTACCAAATAAATCATTTATGCAGTTTTCTTTACCTTTAGCTAATTTCTGGCCCTTTTTCATTTGTCTGAGCTCTGTTTTGCTCAGCCTGCTTAGTCTGCCTTCATCTTCAACTCTGTACCTCATGTTTCATAGAGGTTGTTCATCTGATCCCAATTCTGACACCATGTTGCTCATCTGGTCAGGATAAAACAGATGAATATCCATGGGTTCAATTCAAGCAGCTTTATTACACAATAACACATCAGGAATGAGGCTTTGTAACGTAAACCTAAATAAACTTATAAACAGACTGACTACCACACTCATACATGTTAACAATCTGGCTGTTCTCTCAAAATGGCACTGCTGGCTGCACGTGCTCACTATTTATATGCAAGTGTCACATCTGGAAATGCTTCTTAAAGGTACATACACATGCTCTGAATGCTCTAATCTACACACACCCCTCTTCTCATCCACATTCCATAGAATCCTCATATGACACCACTATCATCTTTGGTTCTGCTGGGGTATCCCCAGTTTCACCTGCTCACCAGCCTCCTCTGTATCCCATTCATTCACTTACTCACCTATTCTTTGCTTTTGCTCATCCATAAAACTCAGTCTTTCCAAAACACTCATCTACTCATCCTTTTGCAACTTTTCATCCATGGGTTCCTCCCATATACTCATGAAAAATACTTACCAATTTCCCTAGCAATCCTTCCAGCATCCTTATCTTTTTTTTTCCTGCACAGGAGTCTGTGCACATATTGACTGCACATGTTCTTTCATTGTTACTACATTTCCTACTCTGTGAACTTACATTTAGACAGGAAATAAACTGAAGCCAGGGTACATTTAATGCCTCTTATGGTTACATCAGCCACTATGTAGCACCACCATCCCCTGACCCCTGGATCTACACACCCTAGTAATAACAATTCAGCATTTTTTTTCTTTACAACAAATTCTCAGCCTACATTTACATTCTTCTATATGTTGCTGTTATTACCCATGATTTCAATTTTCATTCTTTAAAACATAGATTCTGATGTTCTTTTTCTGTCATGTTTTTTTTCTAAATAAACACTACAGCTACTGCCTCCATCATAATGAACTTTTGAAGCTTAATATATTTCAATTGAAAAGTGATCTTCTAAAGTTAATAATCATAAACTTATCTTTTCCATCACTATCCATTTTATCTAACTACTTTTCTTATTCTGCCTCTCTTAGGAACATAGGAAAAATACTAGGCAAGTGATCACAGAGTCCTTAAGATGCATAGCCATATATACCTTTAAGGAGACACACTTAAACGTTTGTGCCCCCTTTTAAGTATTTAACAGTATGGACCTCTTAGACCAATCAGAGCTGTCTATAAACCTTAATACTCTCCAGTCTAAACTTTTATTCCAGTCTTGTGTTCAACTACTTCCATCCCCTCTTCCATAACATCATTACCTCTAACATACCTGTTCTTCCCTAAATTTCCCTACTAATCTAACATCTGTTCCATAGCTATTTACAACCCCCACCATTACCATCATTTAATTATGCCTGAGTCTCACAGGTCTGGGCATCTTCTATCTAGCCTCTCCATTACTCCTCAGATCTAGGAAACCTGACTTTTGTCTACTTGGTTTCCCACCAGATTTGGGTCTAATTATCCTGAAAAATTCCACTAGCATAGACTGTGCCAAAAGCTTCCATACTGGTTCCTTCCCTGTCTTCATTTTCCATATATTTTACCCTTTCTCCAACTCTTTTTTTTTAAATCTTAATTTACTTCTTTACAAACTTCTTTCATATGATGTAACACTCTTCCTTGGCCATCTTTCATATTGTATACTGTCACCCTACTAGATCACTTATCTAAACTCCACTTCCTTATTTTAATAATATTTCTATCCATTCAATAATGTTATTAATTTAAGCTATCCTAACATAACTTACATTCTGATATGCATTTCCACAGAAAGTTTTCCAGTAACATATTCTTTCTCTTCATCAATACTATCCTCAGTAATGCCCCACTATCGTTGTTTAATGCCTTCTTAATTGTTTATTTATCTCTTTTAATTAGTTTTAACACACTACATTTGTACCGTTAATGTATAAATCCCTCTCCAAAAAAGTCAAATCTGATTGTATCTGGCTTACTCGTTTGGGAACACAAACATTTGTATTCATTTTCCTCACTTTTTATTTATCCTTTTCAGAGCTAATCACATGTCCATTTATTGAGTCAAGGAAATTTGAGGAAATATTACAGATATTCAATCCAGTTTAGGCCTAACCTCCATAGTACATTGTTATGAATATACTCTTCACTTATGTACCCTTTACCTGTTGCTTTCCAATGATGCAGACATTTTATGATTCTCAGTGCTGAAACTTCACAATGAGCTTTCTGTACTTCCTCGCCGTGTTGCATGCCACTATCATAAATGTAAAAGCCTCAATGCCAACAGGTTCCACTCCCTGGAAATGTTGACAAAGTACCTAAATTTGCACTGGACAGTAATTTTCACCAACTGATACATTGTCTACAGTTCTTGTAAGGTGAATTCATATGACTAATGTTATGTCTATCCCACTCATATAAGGCTCTGATATCTATGCGTCTCAAAAGTTTCAATGTTTTTAATGTCATCTTTTCACAACGTACAGTTTTCACATCCATATAGTGAAATAGACAAGACTAATGTACTCGGGATTCAAAGTTTTATTTACTTCCTCGTGTTCCTTCCATATTTGGACAAGTGATATAATCATCGACCTAGTAGAATCTAACCTGACCCAAATTTCCTTACTACACTTACCATTCTGTTGATGTTAAACCAAGATATGTGACTGTGCTCATTTGCACAAAACATGTTCTATGGCTTCAAGTGTAAAGGTTTTCTGTTGTTAAGAAATCTCCATTGTCTTCATTTTGGTGACGTTCATTTCAGGAGAATATTCTCTTGCCACCTTATCCACTTTATCTAGCAGCTACTACAGTTCATTTGGTAACACTGAGATCAGGAAAATGTCTTTGCATAACACAGGCTAGTAATGTTTCAGCCATTTATTCAAAAATTGATTCAAGGCACTGCATTCACAGAATTCTTCATCATCTCTTCATTGTACAGACTGTGGCAAACAGGTAAGATAAGACAACCTTGGCAAACTCCTTTCTTCTCTGAAATGTTTCTAGAGATCATTCTCTCCCTAATGGACATTTGCTGGTTTATATAAAAGTCTCTAGTAACCTCAGTGACATTATTGCTCACACCCATTTTTTCCTGAAACCCAACTGCTGTTTTGTCATCTATTATTCATCATGTAATGCCGACATTACTGGAGGGAAAAGTGAATGATACATTACAAAGAAACATATTAAGAAAGCAAATACAAGATCAGTGTCCTTCAAAGCCCAAAGGTTTTACAGACTTGGAAAGTGACATGTAAATGGATTCCCTTTAAATCCTTGAATTACCATAACATCGACTCACATAACAGTGAGACGACTTCACGAAAATTTAAATGAATGAACTCCCAGAATGGCATATTTCACCTCTGGGAAGCTAACCACTTTGAGGTTGAGAGCTATGACCAAGTACCAGGATAATGTCTGTCTCCTTTGTAATGCTGAAGCAGATAAAGCAGGTATCACAGAATGAATGAATTAAGGAATGAATGAATGAATGAATGAATGAATGAATGAATGAATGAATGAATTGACTGATTAATTAATGAAAGTGAATGAATGAATGAATGAATGAATGCCATGAAAGGGGCATACCTTAGCTATAGTATGATGTGTGATGTGTCTTAAGTGTGAAACACAAACACTCCATGAAATGCCAAGTGTTTCCTAATAAACTCCCCAGAAACAAAGCTGATAAACAGTGGTTAAAACACTTTAAACTTATACAAAGACAATATATTTTACATTAAAGTACATACTCTTAAAACATAAAATCAAAATCAACAGTTTTTGCAGAAGGACTAAAATACCTGCACCCTGCTAACATGGACCTGCACATTCAATTACTTAAGTAGTCTATCTCCAAGGTTGTTGTTCCTCAGAATAAGGACAGTGCTCTAAATTTACAACAAAAATGTGCAAATTCACTATTCTGTAATCAAAATTCTGCACTGATATTTATTCACACATCCAGTCTTCTCAGATTATGTACCCATTCAAATACAATATGAATGACACTTCATTCTCCATTAGTTTAAACATCTGACTCTGTCTTCTGCACATTGGCTCAATCCCTTTGTTCAAGTGCTAAATTACATTAAGTAGGCTTCCCCTATTTGCCAGTCAGCACACCTGCTGCAAGTTACCAATTCAATTTAGCTTTAAAACATTTAGAGTACAGTGCACTGATAGTTATGCATTCTTCTGTGAAAAAATACAGTTGTGTTGCTGTGTATGAAAGTTATGAATTGTACAGTTCATTGAGACCCAGTCAAGTTTATAATTTGACATTTAATGAAAAACATTGTGTCAGTCATAGTAATAATCCAAGGGAAAATTATGCTGTGCACTACAGTATGATTTCGTAATACATTGTAAGGCATATGGGCTTTAGAGATATGAGCAATATTTTCCGATTATGTGTGTATAATCCTCTCTCATCTTGAACATTATCTGGGGAGTCACATTGTGAGAAGGTGATCTAGTTTGTTAACTATATGGATGTATTTTATTTGTCTATCTATATCTATCTACTTATCGGTTTACTGTCATGTACTCAACAGACAGGCAGGTGAATCCACCTGCATGAGTCCGGCATAGCAAACATTGTAATGTCAAAATCCAACATTACCAACTGTCCAACCTTGACCCCCTTCTGGACCCATGGTAACACTTGTTCCTGGTTCCAGAGTGGTAGAGAGTTTTGAGGTTCAGTGTTTCTGTTAGGTACACCTGAATTTGGCATTCTGAATTTCGCAGAATGGTTTCAAGCATAGGAGGAGTCGACCACCTATGTGTCAAGTACATGATAGTAAACCTATCTATCTACACACACACACAAACACACACACACACACACACACACACACACACACACACACACACACACACACACACACACACGCACACGCACACTCACACACACACACACACACACACACACACACACACACACACACACACACACACACACACACACACACACACACACAATGGTGCACTCAAAATGCTCTAAACATCATAATATCACTATCACAATATCAACAACAAATACCTAATAAAAAAATATTGACAAAAACTAAGCACATCCAAAACCAGTGTTTTTGCAGGGAGGCCAAACCTCCCTTGTAACCCTCCCACTGCACCTGCTAATTATATATACCGACTATAAGGTTGCACAATAGTGGAGAAAAGACGTACCCTTCCCTGCTATAATATCAATGTTGTCAATATTTTGTGTTTAGATATTTTTGGTCAATATATTGGTTGTCAGTATTAAGATGTTATATCATTTTGAGTACACATATACACACACATATCTCTCTTTATATATATATATATATATTTTTTTTTTTTATTATTATCTATCAATGTGTCTATATTTATTTATTTATATAAACACTGGGTTAAAGCAATAGTATGGGAAATGAAATGAAGCAAAAGGTAAAGTGAAATGCAGAGCCAACTAGGAATATATATAGTTGCATGTGAAAATCATAAAATAAATGCAGAGTATTCTTTTTGACAGGCACATTGTAAAAATTTGTATATGGATAGGGAAAAGCTGAAACACAGATTGAAACTAAAAGAGGAGATATAAGATCAGCTTCAGGAAATATTATTTCACAGAAAGAGTTGTGATGCTAAGGAATATATTTCTGAGGGGCAATGAAGTGCCTCTTCTATGGAATTTTAACAGTGCCTGTGACATAGAAAAATGGATTGTGAGGGGTAAGAAACCTATATATGGGTATCTGGAACACTCACATTTCATAAACCAAGTGTCTCCTGCTCTTGTACCTACCTACGTTTTTGTGTTTTTTAACCAATCTACTTGCCAACCATCAGCCCCCATGGTTTATGCAGCATATGAGTTCCTCACAAGGCTGAGCACCATCACTGGCCTATTTTAATTCCTACGAGTCAAGAGTTGATCATGGGATCATTAGGCAGGCATCAATATCTTCCCCCTCAACATACCCACACTCACATACTCATATCTGAATGCACTACTTTCCCCAACTTAGCAGAACAGCACTCTGCCTGAATTCCCCACAACAAACAGTTAATACTTGTTTACGTAAATGCAGCTATATGCTGAAATTATATACTGTCATTGTACAGTAAGTTTTCTAATGCCAGGAAATAGGATGGTTTTGAAAATAAAATAGCAGCATTTGTAACAGTGAGTTTTCTGCCAAAAAATGAACATGATATAGCTATGTCAGTTGTTACTGCTGCTGACACAGCTGCTTATAAGTAACTGTGGTTATGTCTGCAGCTGTTTTTTCCTCTTATTTCATTGTCTGTTCCTTGCGTAGAATGCTGGTTTGTTGCTTATAGCTGTATTTAAGCAGTCCTTTATTTTATTATCTAAAACATTTAACTTTGCAGTGCTTATATCTAAGTGAAGATAAACCTGAAATACTACAATAAGTTCCATTTGATATTCTCAATAGATAATGAATGCATTTTATAATTTACATTTTTGCACTTGCTATAACATCACAGTTATACGTTATAATGCTTTTATTTTATTGTTTTTTTTCCAACAGATCACAGTAATGATTCAAAATCCTTAAAAGACAATAAGGTAAACTATAAGAAGTACATGATTTTCATTTAAATTTACTAGTTCCAGTCTGGAAATATATACTAACAGACCATTTTCAGTTGGATTGTGCAAACTACACTTGATGGAACTTTAAACAGCCCAGGAAGCATGCTGCTGTCCAAGATTTTGCATAAATATGTTTTTTGTATGTCTTTTAATTTATTTTGCATGTTATCAACTAAATAAGCTCAAAAGAGCTTCTATTCAATTTTAGGTAGTTACTAGGCATGTAGTCAGGGACACCATTAAGGGGCTGCCTGCTTAAGTGAATTGCTCAGATTCACACAGCAAACGGAGGTGCAGGGAATCAAGCCGAAAAGCATCTCATAGACATATTCCTCCCTTTTAACTTCCAGTCACATTAAGTGCTAGAGTTGTCCAGGATTTTAACCTATTTGACCTCTCAGACTCTAAGTAAGAACCATACCTCTAGACAAACTGTAATACAGTGCAATAGTGTTTTTCTATCTTAGTGAAATCATGCAAGAAAACAACAGGACTATCTTGCATGGGAGTAGATTACCCTTCAAGTCAGGTAGATACCAATCTCATTTTAAGAGTGATAGAAGATCATGGCAGTAATATGGGTGAAGGGGGTGGTACTTCACAAGAGAAAAACAGCAACCTTTATTTAATCATTTGAAATATACTATTATATAAAAAAGAGTGAATTGAGTATTCAATGTAAAGATACAGTCTAGCATTAACATAAAAGTTAGTACAAAGAATATATACCAGAGTAACAGTGCAAATGTAATATAAAGAATGTGGGCACTTTAATGTAACTCTAATTCTGAAGGTAGTTTGACAAATGACTGTGCATAAGTAACCTTGAGTCTAAAAAATACAAATAATACTAGTGTATTTGTAAACCTCCCTTTTCAAAGTACCTTATGAGATATGTAAGTTATGCCTGGAAAAAAAGTGTTTCATTATGGTGGCTATAAAATGTAGAATGGCATACAGGTAATTAACTCAAACTCCACTCATGATTGACTTGAGTTTCATTGTTATTACATATCATTAGCATACAGTAACTGAAAAATGACTGGTGTCTGAAATGCGGCTTATGGTAGCAAATGGAGTATAGTAATCAATTAAAAATACAAACAAGAAAGCAATATACTCCAAGAGAATGCATGCAGACACATCTAGAAAGTTCCTGGTGAAATAAAGAAATGTGCTGAAGTATCTAGAAACCTCTGGAGTGGTCATGAAGCCAAACAAATTTTAATAACAACATGTTTCACTTTTCAATTTTTTTTTTGGCTTCACAACCACTCTGGATCTGTTTTGTTATCTTTGGTTAGTTTGATATTTTTAGGTTACTATCTAAAAACTTCACTTTTCCAAGGGATCATCACAAAAGCATCTGCTGGAAGTGTTCAGCTGAAGACTGATGACTGTATGCAATCTTATTTTCCAAAACAGTAGGGTAAAGGGAGGCATTGCTAACAACAGTTAAGAAGTCAGTGGCATTGAGTGAGCAATGCCTATGAAGAATAATGATGATATCAGTTTTAACATGGAATGAAAAAGGCCTTACAAAGTTTAATGTGCTTATGAAGATGTTGCAGGATCAAGTCTCAAGAATGGAAACAGAAATAATTTATCTATTATGACACCGAAAAAAAAACTCTTAAGGCCCATATTATGAATTACAGCTTTGAAAGCAGTCTTAAGACAGAACACAAGTTATAATATGTACTGTTACACCTGAAGAGTTTATACTCTAAGGGCTATATTAAAATACATTTTGATGGATTTGATTACATTTAATAATCGTACATTTTTATATGAATCCTCTTTAATTAGAAGGACTGAATAAGTTTTGCTACAACAGCCTTGCTAGGGAAAAAAACAACTGGAATAATTATAAACAAATAAGAGCTCTGATTTTTTTTCTTTTTACTTTACTTTTTCTAAGTCTCTGCTAAAAAGCATCAGACAGTAATGTTCAATGATCAGGAATGAAGGGGTAGATACAAATGCTTCCACTATGAGTGGATGAAAGTAAATGCACTGAGGATCAGAATCCCTGAACTGCATTTGCCGAAAATATATTGCAGAAAAATACTTTTTAAAGTGTTTTCGCAAGGAGCAATCCTCCTGCACCCCCCTGATGTTGGGAGAAAGTCCCCACATACCCAGAACTTATATATACTAACTCCATGGTCACAACCTGAAGAAGTGGGAATTCCCCCCAAAAGGGAATTACTTCCAGCACAACTCACCAACAGTGATTTCCTATGAAAGTACTCTGATTATTGGCCAGCTGAACCCAAGGCAGTCAAAGCTTGACAAGTACGAACTTTATTCACCAATAGGTTACCCAATATGGGCCAGATGAATTGGTTGTCTAAACCAAAGGCACTTGGTGCTGATGTCCCAGTTATCTCTGTGAGTAAATAGGCAACACAAAGAAGTAGAAAGAGCATGTGATTCAGGCTAATGACTATCAAACATATATTTAAACATTTTATATGGGTAAACAATAAAAAGTGTTGTTTTAATTGGAAACCTAAAAAATCAAATTAATGTAGGTATGAAAGTAATTTAATTACTGAATACAGAAATACTCATTTAAAATATGGGGAGTGTTAAGGGTATACTATAGCAATAACCCACGCCTGGGTGTGGGTAATGCTAGATTTACCCACGGTTGGCGTGGTTTGGTCCCGAGGGCGAAGCCAGGCGTGGGTTATTGCTATTATACCATGACATTATTTAAGAAAAGAAACTATTACTTTTCTTAAATAATGGCATAGTATAATGCCTGTTTACTGCCCTTCCGCAGATGTCTGGAGATCTCCGTTGCTTATTTTAAAGCTGTCTTGCTATGTTAAACCCATTTAACATAGCGAGAAAGTGTTTTAAAAATAGACAAATGCAAAAGACAAGAACAACTGGAATCCAAAAACGTACCACGGAGCCCTTGTACCAGCAACAACAAGTAGGTAGTCTTAACGAATTTATTTATCACAAACGCTTTGCGCCAAAGGTGCAGCTTCCTCAGAGAAAACAAATTAACAATGAGGTATACAAAGCAAAAGGGAAATGACAACATGGTAAGGTGAAACTCATTGTAGTAATTGGTAAACAAGTAGAAGCCTTCACAAGAACAACTTGTTCCTCAAAGAGAAAATGCAAACATTAATTCATGTTAGTAATAAGCATTTCAAAGTGTGGAATGTTACCAAAGAAATAAACATAAAATTTAAAATGACATATTTAAAATTCTTAAAATATGTGAAAGAAATCATAACGTTAAAGTAAAAATTCAACATAAAAAGTCATTCAAATAGCAACTCATAAAAAGTATAATATGCAGTAATGGATTAAATCTTAGTAAAAAAGTAATGATAATCCATTATAAGTATGAACCATAATTATAAAGATATTATTGTATAAACAACAATAATAACTAAAATCTAGGCAATATTTAACATGAGAGGTGCTACAACAAAGGCACGTCACATGAAGTCAGAAACAAAAAAATTTTGTATGTTTTAAAAAAAGTCTTTATGTATGCATAAGAAAGTAAGGAATATCTACAAAGGGGTACTACCTTAAATAGCTCCTCAATTTGAGTACTGCTGAGATGTTACAGTTTTAAATAAACCCCAGTTCACGTACTTAAGAGTAAAGTTATTGGGCCTCCCGGATGTTATTGGTCACTTGATCTATGGCCATAAACGAAAGAGTGCCCAGGGTGGTTGGCAATGTGTTTTTTTCTTAATTGCATACATATGCTCATAGACACGGTCCCTAAGTCTGCGATCAGTCTTTCCCAGATAAAATGAGGGACAGCAATCACAAAGAGCCAGGTATACAACTGATCTACTTTCACAGTTGAGTGGAGCTTGGATTAAAACTTCCTGTCCCTTATAGTGTAGGTCTGCCCTACCTTCATTTTGTAACACCAGTTGCAAAACCACATGGGTACATGTTAAAGGTTTTTAGTTAGGTCCCTCTGTAGAAGTTCCTTAAGATTGTTGTTCCTCTTGAAGACAAAATTAGGACAGGGGCCTAATTTCTCAGAGAGGCCAGGACTCCCAAGATAAATTGCCAGTTTTTCTTAATCAATGCAGTGGTAGTCTGAGTGTTAAGACTAAATGTGGACGTAACTAATGGCAAAATCGCGTACATGGTTGATCAGAGAGATGTCATTAGGAGAGAACACTCAATGGGTGACAGTAGTGTGTTGTTAGAACTAAGGTCAAGTAGTACATGGCTTTGCAAGATAGGTTTATAAACCCCGTTTATCCTTTTGGCTGTAACTTCAAGCCTAATTTCATCAATGAGATTCCCTATTAAGGAACATGTTGCACAAAGGTGTCAAGATCACTACACATTCTAACAGCCCTAACCATTTGGCCCTTCACAATAGATTTCTTTTGTTTGAAGGGATGGTGGCTTGTGAAGTGCAGGAACGAATTACAGTAAGTTGGCTTTCTGTAAACACAAGATGTGTAGATGTTCCTTCCTTTCTCAACTTTACATCGAGGTAATCGATTTCTACAGGTGAAAATTAGAAGTGAATTTCAAGAAGTCAGTAGTACCATTTAGAAACTGTAAGAAGTCTTCTGTGTCATTACCATGGAAAAGGATGAAAATATCATCCAGGTAAAAATTTCACTGTCTGCATCCTTTCACTGGAAAAAAGGAAGTTCTTTTCCCAAAACCCATAACTGAGGCCCCACTTTTAAAAAATAGAGTTATACTAATGGAAAAATGTCCGGGCGACCGGACCTTTTTCCATTAGTATAACTCGATTTACAATGTGCACGCTGGCCAATCAGCGTGCACGTTTTGGGGGGGTCATGGTATAATGTGGTTTAATGTTGGATTTTAAGCAACTGTCCTCTCTGTGATGAAAATGATACATATAATCAAAAAATCTGAGACAGAGTTGTAAAAACTAAATGAGAAATTGAAATAGTAAACTGAAAAGTTGTAAAAAGTTGACTAGCAAAAAGAGAAAAAAAAACAGCAGGCAACATAAAATTACAAAATACGGAGGTAATAAAACAAATAATTAGAAATAAAGAGGGACGTGGCATTGCAGAAAAAGGAATGAAAGTTCTGTAAAGAAGCTAGGTATACAAACTATATGGAAATTAGGAGAAAAAAGTATGTTGTACTTCCTTTAATATTTACCATGAAGTAAGATATAAAGCACAAACATAAGAACATAGATGAACTAATACACTTGAAGTAATAGTCCTGGAAAAGCAGGAAATAAGACTGAAGAAAGGAATAGACATATTGATGACAGCACAGAAAGTAATCACATATAATGGCTTAGCAAGGGCATATTTATAAAAAGCAAAAAAGGGAAAAAAATCTAAAAGCTTGAAGCTTTATACAATGAGACAGAACTGGATATCCCAATTTATAATTGACCTATGTCATGTGTGATAATTACTTTATGACTCTTTGTTTAAGTTAAATAAACAAAGAAATAAGTATTTTGAAAACAAATAAGAATTATGATGTACAACTGATCTGCCTTTTTAAATTTTATTTTATTTTATGTTCAACCTGGGTAAGATGCAGGTCCTGTTACTTTAATATCTTGTCCACACACCTGTCCATTTAAGGTAGCATTAATCTTCTCCCATGTATTTTTGAATTTTGTTACTGTTTTTGACCTTAATAACCTTTCAGAAAGGTTGTTCCAATTATTCACAGTCTTTTCTGTCAAATAATGTTTTATTTTGCCCCATGAGCTCTTCATCCTTTGTGTAATCTTGTTCTCATGCATGTTATGTCAAGTACTTGCGCTTTAGTAATTTCTGAGGTACTTGAAGGCTTCTTGTGTTCATCCTTTGCCTCCTTTTCTTAACACTATACATGTCAAGCTCTTTTACTGCCATTCTCTATTTTTCTAATATGCTGCTTGCATCATTTCTGTTGCCTTTCTGTGATCTGCTTCACTCCTGTCATTATGCTGATGATGTCTCCATAAATGCATACAGTACTATTTATAAAGTCTTACTGACTGCCATTAAAATGAAATAATCATTTCACATTTCTGTATATGATGCTTGTTTTCTGTATATCATTGCATTCCACTTACTTCCTTGATAATTTCTGACATGCTAGCTTACCTTCAGGCATCTGACATGATCACCATCCCATACTAATTTTTCTGCTGCTATTACTTCTCCTCCTGGTTGGAACTCTATTCATGAGTTTCTCAGAAAAAAATCATTATTTGAATTTTGTCCCTTTAAATTTAGGCTGTCAGAAGGAAAACAAATGGTATTGTTTATTTTGCCCTGAACTGCATTAGGTAATGAATAAATGTAACATAAATTAAAATAGGATCATAGGAGATTACTAGGCTATCGACCCAGAGATCATTTCAAGCCTAGCCGTTTCATCCCAATGTAATACCATAGATACTCTAGTCAATACCCAGGATTGTATTTATTAATGATTGCCCATGTCTAGGAGGGTTGTGGACACTATCCCTGGTAAGAATTTTTGGTGCCCCATCCACTTATCCACGTTCCTTTTGAACAGTGTCATAGAGATGCTCTGTTTCACATGAATTGGCATCCTATTCAAAAGACACAGCAGTCGCTGGGAGACAAATCTGTCCCTCCAGCACATCCTATGCATGTCTCAGGCCATATTTAGGTCCCTGGAACAGGTAGCTCTAGTCCCGTTTGACTTATGGATGTGCAGCAAATTCATTAGGTTTGGGTAGAAGATTGCTCTGTAAGCTAGGCATAAGTTTCCCCTAAGAAGTCTATATGATACTGAGAATAGTGACAGGGACTTTAGTCAGTCTGTGTAAGGCACATGCTGGAGTCCCTAGATCTTCTTAGTTAGAAACCTCTGAGGTCTCTCCAATTACTGCAGGTGCTTTGCACAGTACATGCTGAAGGGGGAGTTATACTCAATTATGGGCCTGATTTGTGATGAGTATAGAGGGTTTATAACCTCCTTCGCTCTAAAGGCGATGCCTTTGCTAATCAAGTGTGCTACTTAGAAAGCCTTCCTTACTACAGTAGACACATGGTGGTCAAAGGTAAGGACGCAGTCTTCTTGTGATCCCAGATCTCATATTGTTGTTAATTTGATAGTGTGATGGGACATTGTTTTTACCAAAGGGAATGATGATGCATTTCTTTGCATTCAGTTTCAGACATGACTAAAACACCAGTTGTTATTCTGTGCAAAACCCTGCTGAAGTATACTGACATAATTTGGGGATTCAATAATTGCACCCAGTTTGCAGACCCTTGTTGCACCCCACTGGTGACAGGTCTGCTGGTTGATGCGGAGTCACCCACTTTGATAGTGTGTGACTGGTTTGTGAGCCAGTTGGCAACCCGTCTTACAACAAAGGAGCTTACATTCAGTTTGCTAAGTTTATTGGTAATGCCTGAGTATGAGATTGTGTAAAAGGCCTTTGCCAAGTCGAGTTATGCTTTGTGCACAGATTTGCCCTTGTCAATGGACCTGGTCACATTTTTGAAGAAATCCACCAGGTTTAGCAGGCAGAATGTAACAAAACAATTGTTAAACATTTATGTTACAGCTCCCAGGCCTGCTCAAGCCTGCATCATGTATTCTTTAAGATATCTTACAGTATAATGTCAAATAACTTTCTGATACAAAGGCAGGCCAGACTGTGCATGGACTCCCTGATATAACGTCTGCTTACTCTCTATACTGACACAGTGGAAATGGCAATAAAATCAAAGAATACAAGATGAAAAAACAGAGTACTGTGTATATTGAGGGTGCTGCTGCATCATGTCAAGGGATTAAGAGAACCAGTATTCATTTAAGAGTCTGCATGCATCTGTGCAGACCTCAAAACAAGAATGAGCATGAAAGAACCAAAGGCAGATGTGTATCCATCTTCATTAAAGCTAAGTACACCTTGAGACTGGTTAAACAGTATGACTCTATTGAGCTACTCCAGGTCCAACTAACTATAGGCAAAATACCCTACCATAGCATTGTTAGCTATAGGTCCCTCACCATGAGCCAAGAGAAACATACCGCCTACCTGGACCTACTGGAGTCACTCACCATACAGCAAAACACTTTGGTCACAGAAGAGTTCAACTATTCTTTCATCAATTGGGTGACATACATGAACACAAACATGATCACCCAGAGGTTCCTGGACTTTGTCAATGCAGATGCGCTGGAGCAGGTAGTATGCACCCCCATAAGGGGTTCAAATGTCCTAGACTTAGTACTGACCAACATGGGGGGGTGGGTCACTGCACCCCCCCCGTCCCCCCATGTAGTGCCCTCCCTTGTAAGGTCAGACCATAAATCAGTTTTGTTCAAAGTAACTATTGCACCTGACATCCCCACAGGAGCAATAAAACTAAGCAATTTTTCCAAAGATAACTAGAATCTACTAAGCGATAGTATAAAAAGTTTTAAACCCCCTGCAAACACAGTCAGCAATGACTTATATGCAGTGGTGTACACAGCTGTCTTGTGTAAACACCTAAACAACTGTATAGACTAGGCTGTAACTGTCCAGCTCAAAACCTGGTCCTCCCAAAAAACAAGCTATCCTGGTGGACCTCAAATATATATAGGTTATATAACAAGAAGAAGAAACTGATGTCTAACATCAAGAGAGAGAGAGAACTGACTCCGCAGAGAACAAATTCCCTCCACACCTTGAACACGCCAATCAGATATCTTGTAAAGCCCTCTAAAACTAATTACAAAGGTAAAATAGCATCCGTAGCTAAGGATAACCGTAAGACATTCTTTAGCTACATCAAAAATCTGAAAGGGAATACCCAGCTATGTGCTGAACTAGTAGTTAAAAGGTACCACTCATACTGTACCTGAGGAAATTGCCATCCTGCCAGCTGACAGATTTGGCACAAACTTCACCCCCCTGTCTCCACCAGCCATAACCCAAAGCATTCCTGACACTAGAGCCCCCCTATATCTCGACAGAGTAGGTTATATCTGCTCTATTCAAGGACAAAAACATGGCCTCAGTGGGACCAGACAACATCCCAGACTACTTACTCAGCAATCTAAAACAAGAAGAAGTGGAACCACTTGACACTCCCCTTAATCACAGCCTGAAAACTGACCATGTTCCAGCTAAATGGAGGACAGCAACAGTAATTCCCTAGCATAAATGGGGCCCATCAACTGACTCGTGGTGCTATAGACCCATAAGCCTAAACAGTCTCATTTGCAAGGCCACGGAAAAAATCATCATGGCCCTTATCAACAAGGGTATAGGTGACCTTCAAACTCTTGACCCAAACCAGTTAAGCTTCTTTAAGAATAGATCGTACTTGCTAAACCTGGTAGACTTCTTTGAGAGTATCACCAAAGCCCTGGATGAAGGTAGGACAGTGCACACCACCTATCTTAACCTAGCCAAGGCGTTTGAAACAATTCCACACTGAGGTATCATTGAGAAACTCTCTCAGTTGGTTATTAACCCTTATGTCACTAGATGGGTAGCTAACTGGCTCACAGACAGAACACACACTGTTAAAGTCAGGGACCTTACCTGTACCAGTAGACCAATCACCAGTGTGCTCTGTGCTGGGCCCATTACTGTTTGGAATCTATTTTTCAGAAGTCCAGGCTAAAGTAGATAACCTGTGGCTTACCAAGTTCACTGATGATTGCAAATTGGGTGTTAACATATTAGAGAAGGGGCTAACACAGATAAACGATTGGTGTCAAAGCCATGGACTAAAGCTAAATGCAAAATGTACATTATTATCCCCTTTGGCAAAGAGGAACACCCTGCTAATTACAGTATTGACAGCACCCCATAAGCTCAAACCCAGTGGTGTGAGAATTAGTAATTCAGGTTGATAGAAATCCAAACTTTGATCACCAGGTTTCCACAGTGGTGAGGAAAGCCTTCTACATTGTGCATTTCATAAATAAGAGCATCGCATTCAGGTCTAAGGAAGTTATAACTCCACTGTACTCGATCCTCATTAGACCAATAATAGAGTACAATGCCCCGTTTTGAATGTACCTCATCAGACACCTGCATAAGCTGGAAAGACCAAAGAGGTTTCTGACAAGGAAAATTCAGGGCCTCCAAACCATGTCTTATGTGGACAGACTGAAAACCATGTTACTGTACACTATATCTTATAGGTTGCTGAGAGGCGACTTGTGCCTAGCCTACGGTGCAGTCTCCGACCCTGCCCTAATGGAAATGCTGTAAATTCACATATCAAATGGGACAAGAGTCAATCACTCCAGGGATCTTAACCTATCTTCTGGCATCAACAGAACATGCTGTAGAGACTGACATATCTCCCAGAGATTGCCACTCCTTTGGAATAGACTCCAAATTCACATAAAACAGTGCCCCTCTCTGACCACATTCAAGCGCTACCTGGACAATTAAATAGGAGACCTCAAATTCATCGTGTGCATAGCTCTCAACCTCTTAGATCAAGAAATCTGGACAAAGCCATAAATAATGGTGGGACAAAGGCCCAAAGTATGGACAATTTTTAAATATTGCTCTTATAAATGTAGAAAATTGATAACATAACATGCTTTGCATTAGCATGAATTTTCTAAAGAGAGTGGAGTCTGAAACTCAAATGTCTGTCATGATTTTCTGACTTCGGTCCTCAATAACATGTCAGTGATTTGCTACAAAACCAATAAGGAAAAAATTAAAAATATGAGACAAAAATTTGGACATTCTGTGAAAATCTCTACAGTTGAGAGGTATGATCTTGGGGCAGCACTAATGCCCCTCATGGGCAGAGGTAGTTGATGCTGACCTTAGACTTGCTCTGCTAATAATGCCCATCTAACCAAGGTCATTAAGGGTAACTCGGGTATAACATGGCTAGGCTTGTAGGGGCATTAGCCTACAAAACTCCTATGAACCTATGAACACGGAACGCCAAGAAATTCACAGCAAGAGCAAAGCCTGAGAAGTGAATCTGGGTAACCATGCCAAGAATACATAACAAAGGGTTATGATCTGAGACTTGATCAAATACCAGTTTTGAGGGCAAAATATAATTTAACTTTCCACAGTGAACAGCAGCACATAGCACATCTTTCTTCCTCCAGGTAGATTTATTTGTACTTAGTTCTTTTAAGTAAGCCAAACGGCATTTGTACTTAGTGCTCGGCAGTTAGATTTATTTGTAACTTAGTTCTTTTAAGTAAGCTAAATGACATTTGCACTCGGCAGCTAACAGATTTATTTGTACATAGTTCTGCATTTGTGCTCCAATTTGGCAGTCTGCATTTACATTTATGGGTACTTGAGTGTTGCTTTTTGGCAGTTAACAGATTAGCTGAACAGTTACAGCAGGTAGATTTATTTCTACTGACATTTGTACTTGGCAGTTAACAGACTTGTACGTAGTTCTGCATTTCTGCTCCAGCTCAGCAGCCTGCATTTACAGATTGGCAGTTAACAGATTTAGTTCTTTTTTTTTTAAGTAAGCTGAATGGCATTAGTTCTGCTCCAACTTGTGGCATTTGTACTTGGCAGTTAACAGACTTGTTCTGCTATGTAACTCGGCAGCCTGCCCTGCATTTACAAATTGTTTGGCAGTTAACAGATTTAGTTCTTTTTTTTTAAGTAAGCTGAAGCTGCATTAGTTCTCCTCCAACTCACGGCATTTGTACTTTGCAGTTAACAAACTTGTTCTTGGCAGCCTGCATTTACAGATTGTTTGGCAGTTAACAGATTTAGTTCTTTTTTTTTTAAGCTTAACTGCATTAGTTCTGTTGGCAGCCTGCATTTACAGATTATTTGGCAGTTAACAGCAGATTTGGTTCTTGTTTTTAAGTAAGCTGAATGGCATTCGTTAACAGCAGATTTAATTGTTTTTTTAAGTAAGCCGAACTGCATTAGTTCTGCTCCAACTCGCGGCATTTGTACTTGGCTGTTAACAGACTTGTTCTGCTGTGTGTAACTTGGCAGCCTGCCCTGCATTTACAGATTGTTTGGCAGTTCATAGGAGTGTACTAGGCTAATGGCCCTGGAGCCTTTACAAGCCTAGCCCAAAAGGTTCCCTGGCAACATGCCGCCCAATGTTATTTACCAGTGCCTCTGTCCGACAGGGCCACTGACGTGATTCCCAAGGTGAACCTTCTACTTCCCATTCACTCGTCAAGATTTCTCTTGAAGATGGCCGGTGAGATGCTCTGCTTGACGTGTAAGGGAAGTCTATTCCAAAGCATAGGAAGTCTCTGGGTTAGGAACCTGTCTCTCCAGCAAGTTCTGTTGATTGTGGAAATTAGGTTGAGGTCTCTGGAGCGTGTGGTATGGAGGGATTGGGATTTCTTTAGATGTAGCATATTTAACAGTGCTGGGTCTGACATGGCTTTGTAGGTCAAGCAGAGATTGCCTCTAAGTAGGCGATATGATACCGAGAAAAGCTGGAGTTATTTTAGTCTTTCCGCATGGGGCAGGTGTTTAAGGCCTAGGATCCTCTTTGTGAGATATTTTTGTGGCCTTTCTAGTTGTTGCATATGTCTAGTGAGGTACATGCCAAAAGGGGCATTGTACTCAATAATTGTAGTAGAGAGAGAAATTACTTCTTTCTTCCTAAATGCAAAACCCTTTGAAATGAGAAGTGCCACATAGAAGGATTTTTTGACCACAGTGCCAATGTGATTGTCAACAGAGAGGTTGCTATCCATTTGTGTTCCCAGATTCACTGGACTACCATTGATGCGGTAGTTCATGAGTACTGTGTTCTTCCCAAAGGGAATGGCGATGCATTTTTTTGGCATTGAGCTTAAAGCCATGGTTCTGACACCAGTCATTAGTCTTTGTGAGGCTTTTCTGTAGAATGTCAACATCACTTGGTGAGCTAATAATAGCTCCTAGCTTGCAATCATCTGCAAACTTGGTCTGCCAGAGTCCCTTGGTTTTGGCTGGACTTCAGAAAAGTGGATGCCAAACAGGAGAGGACCTAGGACCAAACCCTGTGGAACTCCACTCATGATTGGTTGGTAGTCTGACTTGGAGTCTGCTACTTTCACAGTGTGGGTTCTGTCAGTAAGCCAGTTTGCAACCCACCTGTGGCATAGGGGTTGATGCCTAGTTTAGTGAGTTTATCTATGATTCCTGAGTAAGGAATTGTATCGAAGGTCTTAGCCAGATTGTGGTAGGCTGTGTGAACTACCTTGCCTTCATCCACAGCTCTGGTGACAGACTCAAAGAAGTCTACCAGGTTGAGCAGACATGATCTACCCTTCACAAATCCATACTGTGTGGGGTCTATAGTCTGGAGATTCCCTATGTCCCTATTTATTAGGTCCATGATGATGCGCTCCATAGCCTTACATACCAGACTTATCAGGCTAATGGGACAGCAGTTCTCAGGGTCCGTAGTCGCACCCCCTTTGTGGAATGGGATGACTGTAGCAGTGCACCATTTGGTGGGGACAAAGCCTGAAGTGAGGCTGTGATTCAACAGGGCACACAGGTGTGGTGCCAGTTCATTTTGCAATTCATGTAGAACACAGCCAGGGAGTTAACAGATTTAGTTTTTTTTTTAAGTAAGCTGAACTGTATTAGTTCTGCTCCAACTCGCAACATTTGCACTTGGCACTTAACAAATTTGTTTCCGGCAGCCTGCATTTACAGATTGTTTGGCAGTTAATTAACAGATTTAGTTCATTTTTTTAAGTAAGCTGAACTGAATTAGTTCTGTTGGCAGCCTACATTTACAGATTGTGTGTTTGGCAGTTAACAGATGTCATTCTTTTTTTTTTTAAGTAAGCTGAATGACATTATTTAACAGCAGAATTAGTTCTTTTTTTTTAAGTAAGCTGAATGGCATTAGGTGTGTGTGTGTGTGTGTGTGTGTGTGTGTGTGTGTGTGTGCGTGTGTGTGTGTGTGTGTGTGTGTAAGTAACATTCCCCAGTTACGTATAACTGGTGGTTAAGAGTTACCCAGACTCAAACTCTGTACCTTAGGTACAGCTAGCAAGAGCCTAAATTATCTACCTATACCATGACTTATGCCTGGAATGCTTGGCTCATACTTGTGGTCTGTTCCTCTTTAAATGTGTGGTTTTCTGGCAAATCAGTGAGAACTGAATCCACTAAATAATGATAGTCATTTAAGATTCAGTCTTCCTATCTTTCAGGAAGTGCATGGTAATACAAAACATTTATTCTAGTAATTTGTCTAAGATTATACAAGCAATATTTAAAATGAGTCCCTGGTTTTGGCCTTTGTTCTCCCTCCCCCAGTACATTTTGGATTTTTCCATATTTCCTGAGCTGCATAGGGGGAGAGAAGTTTAGTGCTGCGTGTGCCAAATTTGTTTGTGTTTGTAGCACAACAGGTAGAATACTTGCTTTTGATGCAGAAGGCTGTGGGTTCAACTCCCAAAGTATATAAATAGATTGCTGATACTGTACTGTGTTGTACTTTTAAAGGGGGTGGATGCTGCAGTCCTGAGAATGTCCTCTTTGGTGGAGATACCTAGTAACTATGAACCTGTTATCAGTTTGCCATCCATTCCATATTGCAATATTACTATCTTATTTCTTTAATGTAACATAGGCAATTTATTCCTCAAGGGCAACAGGCACTTTATTTGCAGATGAAACAATGAAATATAAAGTTGTTTGCTAGCGGCAACCTGTTCATTAGTTACAGATCTCTTTAATGTGGAATTATTTAGATGACTTTTACGTCTGTAGAAATTGTGCATATTTATTGATACTGGTGGCTTGTAGAAGTTTGAGTAGACTTTCATGATGGAAATGTTCCGATTTGGGCAGTTTTGTCATTACTGGTTCATGCATTTTGATTCATTGCTTACTGTAAAAATGTTCAAAACAATAAATTTAAAACTCACTCTAACAAGTGTGCTGTATTATACAAGGAATATAATTTGATACAGTCAGGAAGGTGTATCAAAGAACACATGTATGTTTCATGTGCAAGGACATATAATTTGAAAACAGCCCAAAGATAATCTTTATCCGCCACTGGCTAGATGCATTTTCTTTGAATGTGGGTTTCAAATCTGTTTCAGTGAGTGTGAGTTTCAAGGGTAGATGAGTTTTAATGCTAAGTCTATTTTCATTGTGAGACTGTATTGCTTTGTTTAGCAGATGTCTATTAGTGCTTGTGCTATAAAATGTAAAATAAAAGTTTTAAATTAAATCCAAATAATCACTGTAGATGTAAAGCAGTATGCACATTACAGTGCTTATGGTAAATGAGGTGAAATAGCCAAGTAATGGGACATTGGAATGGCTGCAGGGGGAGGACTGTGTACAGAGGGGCCCCATTTGACCATGATTTTGTAAGGGGGACGGGTGGCAAACTCAAAGACAGCCTCAGGTGGCACAAATTCCAGTTATACCACTGAGCAGTAGGCCATAGAAAATGACTTGGCAAACTATAATATTCTTTTGCTAAGATTAGAATATTGCCTACCAGTAAATACCCTACTTTTACCATAAAACCCACATACTACAAGTCACCAAAAACAGAATCCTAAGGTTCATCTTCCAAGTGAACATCATTGCTACACATTTCAAAAAAATGGTTAGCATTTACTACAGGGTTTGGGGGGCCATATTTTGGTTGGCTGCTCTTCAGTTTGCATTTGAAAGTTGGTATCCCACAATTCCATTGGAATAGGTGGGGGTTACATAATTATGTATGCAAATTTTATGTTAATCAGTGTACAGATTTTACCTATTTTTCTTGGGTCTTTGTCCAGATTTTTGATGTTTCCAGGTTGAGAGATATGTAGACTGCCATCAAAGTCATAAACCAGTTAGCAAGCTCTGTCAGAAAATCAGTAACCTACTCTCTTATATTACACAAAGTCAAGGACCCATTACCAGCACAGGAAGCAGGAAGAAACAAAGTTTTGTTTTTTTATTCTGCTGCTGTTGTTTGCTGACCAATACTGGCAAATTTAACTGCCTAGCATGACATCCAATATTGACAAATGATGCAGGAGGTGCTTAACATTTGTTAAGAACAGGTCTCACTCTATTGAAGTGCTTAATTGATTTGTCTTTTTTTGGATATTGCAGCACAAGCACCATGCTCTGTGTACTACATTATTATTGCTTGTGTGCTTGGGGAATAAAAACAGTGGTGGGGTGACACATTAGACAACCAACATCAAAGGTACACGTGGCTGTTGAACTCTAAGCTTGGAAAGGATATGTACTAGAAAGATAACTAGAAGCAGAGTAAAGCTAGTATGCAATTCAAAGCCCTGTCACTATATTCAGTATCCTACTGCTAAGAAGTGACCTCTGTCAGGCATATAAGGCATGTACTGATGAATTTACTGTACATCAGCAAGTCAAATGGCATGAAAAGTATTCAGTCTAGGATCTAAACCTCTTCTATAACATCAACAGAATATTTGAAGGGACAGGTATATCTCGCAGTGGATACCGCTGCTCTGGAACAGACCCGCCATCCACATAAAACAAAGTTTATCCCTGTCCATATTCAAGTGCAAACTTGGATCTATGGATGGGAAATGAAGATTTATCCCAGTACTGGCCCTTGTACTACTAATGGACAGATGCAGCTCTCAAATGCTTAATCCCAATTTATCTATGGTATGATCCCACTTATGATCTCACTTATTTTCATTAGAAATAATATATAATTGTCAATCATGGGGTGGGTAAACCGGTATCCAGCCAAATGGGATAGGCTAATTTGAGCACTAAAAAGGAAATTGTCTCGGTGTAACATGGCCCATAAGGACAGCTAATCTGTTACTTACCTATGAACCTATAAACAGATCTCGTGCCCTTCCCTTTCTCTTCTTCCATTTCTTTGCACCGCGGATTTTAATATGCCTCCTTATCTGCCATTGCTATTATCTGAAACTGTGTTCAGGTTGACATGTTTTTTCTATTCTCTTTATCCTTTGCTGTTCGTCTTTCCTTGGAACACTTGGAAAACTCCCACTGATGGCCAATTTGGCTTTTTGATCTTATTTTTCATTGTAATATTTTCAAAGTATGGTATGCTGTTGTTCAAAACATTCACATCATTTTTTTGAAAACATTTATACTTTATGGGGGTAGATGTTTAACTAATGGCCGGGCTTAAAGTTACTGTTGCTGCTAATATCTTACTTGAATTACAATAAGAGATCAGTGTGGCTCCAAGAGTGTCTCATATCTCCTCTCTCTCTCTCTCTCTCTCTATATATATATATATATATATATATATATGTATATACATACCATACAAAAGACGGTGACTGGTTTGATGTGAGTGGCTACACTTATCAGTCTATCTATGACTACAAATCTCTGTGGATGCCTTTATTGAAAAAGGTTTAAAAGTAATTTTCCTTGCCATAGTGCCTTTATCAGGGGTGTTTTTTATTGTTTTTTTACATATGCTGGTCTGTTTGCCCAGTATTAACAACAGGCAAATTAGGAGATGGCATACTGTGCCATTCTGTTAGGAGAAGCTTCTTAAGAGTTATTTATTTATTTTTAAGTACTCAGTTAGCAGCCAAATTTATAGAGACTGCCACAGACTCCAGCTGCTGTATATGGACCATGGAAAAACAGAGCAGAATATGAAATTACAAACCACCCTTGATGAAGGCACCATGGGAGGGAAGGGGAAAATTAATTTTAAAGCTTCCTCCATAAAGGCATCAAAGGATGTTTATAATTATATATATCATAGATAGATAGATAGATAGATAGATAGATAGATAGATAGATAGATAGATAGATTAATGTGTGTGTGTGTGTGTGTGTGTGTGTGTGTGTGTGTGTGTGTGTGTGTGTGTGTGTGTGTGTGTGTGTGTGTACATGTATGGATCTGGCATTTTAGTGAAAACCTATTTATTGTGTTTAATGAAATGTAGTATCCCACATATGCATATAAGATCTCTCTCTCACTTTATATCTATCTATCTATCTATCTATCTATCTATCTATCTATCTATCTATCTATCTATCTGTATTTCAGACTAAGTTAAGTCTCACCACCTTCTGTTTTATTATATACTATAGTAACATAAACATGCAGTACTATCTGCTTACATTGTTATTTGACATGTAAGCACACTGATCAACAGGAAGATACACAGTGACTTTGTACTTATGTAGATAAGGAGTAGCAACACCAATCAAAATAAAAATGCTAACTTTGTATATAGCCAGCAATTGTGAACTGTTTTAGTGCTCTTTGATTAATGCCTCCAGTTTAATTTACATGGTATTTTATATGGAAAATAGAAATGTATATATTACTCAGTACTTATATTGTGACTTAGAACTGACAAGACTTTACAAGAACAAAAGGGACATCCATAATTGTGGGCAGTACAGAGGAATCAAACTCCTATCACATTGCAATAACGTTATAGAGAGGGTGATTGATAAATGGATATGTAGCATAGTAGAATGTAAGATGGTAGATGAGTAGTTCGGATTCAGATCAGTATGCAGCACAACTGACCCAACGTTTGCAGTGAGACAGACAGTTGAGAAGAAGCTAGAGATGAAGAAAGAGTCCAACTTGGAGAATGCATATGACAAGGCCCCAAGAAAGATGATCTGGGCAGTATTGCAGTGGTTTGAAGACCTAGAAATACCGGTAGAATTAGTGCAGACTATGTACAAGAACCCAACACCTCAAGTATGAACAGTGTTTGGCCTCACAGAGGGATTCCCAGTGGGAGTGGGTGTACACCAGGGTTCAGCTCTGAGCCCGCTGCTGTTCATAGTTGTAATGGACTACATTAGCAAACAGGTTTGAGGGGACAGATCAACAAAGTTGCTGTATGCAGATAATGTGGCATTACAGGCAGACTTTGAGCAAGAACCCCAGCAAAGTAAAGTAATGGAATGCAAAACTGAAGGCAGATAGGATGAAACTAAGCAGAGATAAGACAGTGGTAATGGCAGCAAATTTGGGAGATCAGAAGAAGCTGAGAATTGAGATAGAAGGGACGATAGAGGAACAGGTAAATAGCTTCAAGTGTCAGGGAGGGGTGGTTGAGGAGAAGGGAAGCCTGAAAGAAGAGGGCAAAGCTAGAATCAGAGGGGCTGCAGCTAACTGGCATAGAGTGTCAGGTGTAGTCTATGACAGAAGAATACTAAAGAAGCTGAAAAGTAAGGTGTACAAGACAGTGGTGCGACCAGTACAACTGTATAGTGCAGAAACCTGGGCAGTAAAAGCAGAGCAGATGAAGAAGCTAGAGGTGATGGAAATAAAGTGCCTGAGAAGGATGTCAGGATGGACTCTGTGAGACAGAAAAGAAATGAGGACATAAGAGCAGAAGCCAAAGTAGCTCCAATTGCAGAAAAGATCAAAGAGAACAGATGGCCTGAAATTATCCAGTAAAACGACAAAGCAAGTCATGGGCATTCAGAATCGCCAATGAGCTGAAACACCTGATGTTCATAAGGATCATTTGCATATATCCCATGTGCCTCTGATACAAGAGGTTTAGGAGGTCACTCAGTGGAAGTTCTAGCTTTGCTGGAGTTTTCATTTTGTTTTTACTGATTGTTTTTTCAGTGGCCTTCTCACTCATTGTTTTAGTTTGTTGTTTGGGATATTTTCACATATAGACTCTGGCATGGGTTATCCATAAAATGTAAAATATGTTTTATTTTAGAACTTCCATTGCAGAAATGCACACTCTGCTACAGTTCTAGATTCTCTGCCTGTTACGTTTGTCTCTGTATTTTGCAGAATGACCACCCTGTCCTCACATATGCTGCTCTGGACTTTAAAGAAAGCAGAAACACCAGCAGACAGGCTGAAGACCAAGTGGAATACAATGGGCTTGCCTGTGCAAGTCCTTGAAGAAAAGAATGTTGAGAAGAAAAGATAAGTTTAAAGTGGAGGCCTTATTTGATGAAATCATCTATCTAATTTCTGAACAAGCAAAGCATTAATTATCTCATTGAATTATTCATTCATGGATTTATTTCCTCACCTATCTTGGATGAGGTGTATGTTTGAATGTAGTACTAAAGAAATGAATGATATTGCACTTTTAACAGTGATGTTCTTTCCTCCTATATATTATTTACTAGTGTTGATAAACACGTGAAAAAATGTAAGCTGGTTAGCCTTAAATTATTTCAGACTAAGAAATTTAAAAATGATCAACTGCTTGCATTGCTTAACTCTGTTAAAGTATGGAAATTACCATTTGCGTTTATTTTATTTTATCTGCAGTATTTTGTCCTCTCAGCTGTTATCATTTTTGCATTATTTGAATGGCTGTTATTGCAAGGGTACAGTGACAGAATTTTAGCAGATAGGAATTAATACATTTGCATGTGCTGCACCAAAAAAGTTGCTGCTAGTTTTGCTTTTATTAATTTTACTGAAGAGAAAAAAAATTAAAGTCTGTGTCAGGTACTTTTTAACATTCTGCCAGTCTTCAAGAACTGTGAAATAACTGGATGTTTGGTGTTTGATTAAGGCAGTGAGCTAAATATTTATATATGTCTCAGCCCAGTGGAGCAAAAGCATCACAGCCATCTGTACTACAGGCAACCCAGAAGTCCAGCAATGGGTCAGGAATTAATAACATATTTACAGATGTCTGCTAGTGTAGTATATATATATATATATATATATATATATATATATATATATATATATATATATATTGAAGTTAGAATTTATGCATGCCTGGGAGTTTAGCATATTTATCTGAGATACACAGGTAGAAAGTTATGGCTGTGTAACACATATGAATTAAAAATGACCTGTTAAAGAACTTGTTCCTGTACTCCTAAGTTCAGGTACTTTAGTCTCAACATGAAAACTGGGTGACTAACTGCATCTGTTAACCAGATGGTGAGGGTACTACTAAAAAGAGTGACTTGTACTTAGACTTACCCATATAACAAATGCATTAAATAAAAATGGTCTTTGATATGCTGGAATGTTTGCCATAAAATATTTTAATACTCTCTGTTGCTATTAGAGAAAATTAAAAAAAAGTCACGTTGTTTCAAGGAATAAATAAGTACACATGACGTATAATGCATAATATAATATGATACTTAAATGAAATGTAACTTTTTAACTTTCCTTTAGTAAGTTGTACTGATTCATTTTTCTTTCTTTGCAACTAGAGAATGATATTCATAAAGCACATGTACCATGGCTTAAGGCATGTAAGCTACAGAATAGCGTACAAAAGCCTTTTGTAATTCATGAAACATGTTGTGTAATGGACCCATCTTGCGTGGTCATGCTCCACAGCATAGGGCTAGTGCTCCAATCACCTATGCCCTATGTGATTAACCAGACCTCAGTTATACACCATTTAATAAGCCAGCACTACTGATATAAAGGCTTTACCTACAGGACAGTAATAGGCCATGGTGGTGCAGCAGTTAGCGTTGTTGCCTCACAGCAAGAGGTTCTCCCGTTCGATTCTTGGCTGGAGCACCTTCTGTGTGAAGTCTGCATGTCCTCCCCGTGGTTGAGTGATATTAAAGACATGCAGGTAGGTGCATGCGTGAATGGTGTGCCTTCTTTGAAGGTTGGGCATCGGGCTGGCAACTTGGCACCATAAAAATCCACTGCCAATCATTTAGCAGACCGGAGTTCCACTGTGGTGACCCCTAACCGGGAAAAGATGAAAGAAGACGTACAGGACAGTAATGGTGGACTACATAACAGTGCTGTACTTGCCAGTGCATTGATCTCTCTTCCATACTGGTATGTTATTCATAATATGTAAATAAACCATAGTCAGCTGCCATGACAATTGATTTTGGCTTCCTTATGGATCACAGTTAATTAGGACACCAAACAGCATTGTACAGAAGTAAGGCAGATTAGCTGTGCACAATATGCCTTATGAAGAAGCTACACATAGTTGGTAAGTCATACTGTAAAAAGCTATGCTACCATATTGTAGTGTGCTGTGTGAGGCTGTCAAACTACACAGATTTATAAACTGAGCACAGGAGTACCTGAATTGCTACAGCAAACCATGTGTGCCTGTGCACCATTCAGGAATGCAGGATAGGGAAGGCGTCCTCCCAGCAATGGTTTACTATTAAAATATCGAAACTCAAAATAAAAATGGTACTTAACAGTGAACTAATTAGCCAAAAGTACACATCACCCAATGGTCCTAATCTCGAAAATCAGCTGTTAATGCCGAAAATGTTGAACACAACATTTTACTGCACTTACCAGCAATGCCATCCTTGCCGTAACTCCCTTTCAACTACACCTAACATCCTGTTTATACAGGGGGGCAAGTCCCCCTGCACCCCCCTGTGGGGGGCTGTGCCCCCCTAACTATATATTCCAACTCCGAGATCGCACTACAGTGAGGAAAGGGATGTATTTCCCTAACCTCACTGTACCGCGATCCTTGTACATCCCTTTGAACATTCATATTTGCGAATGCACAGTACATTCACAAATATAACATTCGATCATTTAGCTTGCACACATATGAACTATACGAACATCTGTAGTTTGAATAATTCATAGGCATACAATTCTACGTCGACATTTTATTAGAAAACCCCCAGCGATACCTCATTCTTGTCTATGAATCACAGTTGGGACTGGCAATATGCTGAGCATAGGGTGCAGGATGCTTTTACACATCTACATAGTTCATGAAGGCCATAGAAAGTGCACACAAATGCCATGGGAAGTGTTAGCATGATTAATAATATAGTTCTGGGTTGCCTGTAGTACAGATGGCTGTAATGCTTTTGCTCCACTGGGCTGAGACATATATAAATATTTAGCTCACCGCCTTAATCAAACACCAAACATCCAGTTATTTCTGGCAAGTTTTTACTTGTTATTTATTCTGCTTCACTTGGAACACATGGGTTGGCAGAAGATATAGTTGCAGAGCTGTAACTGAAGGCCTTCATGTGTAGCACATAGAAGTCATGTTTTCTCATGCATTTCTGCATGCGGCATTGACTGAGGAAACAGAGAAGAAGAGTATAAGACATGAACAAGTAAAGTTTGAGTCTAACAGAAGATAATTAAATGGATGAAGCTTCCAGAGGATTCTTACCTAATCTAACAAAACATTCTTTATTAGGAGGATTGAAAGTTCTTTAAGCATTCTACTGGTAGACGGTAGAGAGGGGAACAATAATTACAGCTTTCAGAATGCACAGTACGGAAATACAGTAATTTTATCAGAAGGTATTTTTCGATATACCAAGGGCTGGACGAGAGTAATGAAGATGTTCCAAAGAGAAATGGAAGATTATACAAACTATATAAACTTAGTGTCATTTTCTGTCACTAATATATCTGAAATATTCAGTCTGTAAACGCTTTAACTTAAATGTGAATGTTGTCTTCACCCTTGAAATAATAGCTGAAGAAATGAATGACAGTAGACCACTTATGTGTTGTAGCATTTAAGTTTGATTCTAAATTTACTTTAGATTAAAGAAGTAACCATTTTTGTTTGCTGATAGCTTTAGAGATTTGTATTATATCCTGCACAATATTTTGTCACAGCAGATGCAACGTAGACATCATAAGCCTTAGCAGATAATGACAAAACTCACTAGAATACAGAAGTGGGGTGATACCTTTTATTGTATTATCACAGGTGTCAAAATACCATTTTCAGACTTTACAAGCCCTTCATTAAGAGCTAAGATTATTTAACAATATCAATAAAATCTGCTACATTACCTGCATGTTCTAGTGTTTTATTTCAAAAGAACTACATGGCTTTCTCATTTCTTTTTAATTTTAGATGATGACAGGTAAGCATATTGCCATCCTTCAGTTCAAAATGTACTTGCTTTGAGGCATGTCATTATAGTGTGCTTGTCTTCACACACATGTAATAATATGAAACTTCTGCTACAGTGCTGCACAATATTCTTTATTTCTTAAGTCATTGATATTTGCGTTATTTGTGGCTTCTCTAAGAATTAAAGCTTGATCAGAGTTTTAAGGAACTCTGAAAATATTTAAAACTAGAGAATTTATTTGTATCTTATCCACTGTTAGATTTAAACTTAACTGTTCATGGAAATGGTGCACTAACCCAAAGATTTACAGTACAAAAGATCTCATCAAGCATCATCTATAATATCTATTACAGGATGTATGTCTATATATTAAAAAGGGGAAACATCAAAAGACAACTCAGCAAACACAAATTTTAAAAATGAAAAAAAAAATCCCCCACACCAGCTAAAAATTTTATATTGATCTTCTCTCTCTCACTATATGTGTGTGTGTGTGTGTGTTTGTGTGTGTGTGTGTGTGTGTGTGTGTGTGTGATATATATATATATATATATATATATATATATATATATATACATATACATATACATATATATATATATATATATGTATATATATATATATATATATATATATCTATGGATTCACTATACAATCACGAAGTACTAAAATGTCGAATTTCAGTATTTCGAGACTGAATAGTCGAAAACCCATAACCACGAATACCACAACCACGACCATTCACACACACACACAAACCAGAACATAATCACACATACATACACCTACCTAACTAAACAAACATAACACACACAAACACACCTAGCCTACCTATAAGCAGGGGGGCAAGCCCCCATGCACCCCACACACATCCCCCACTTATATATTCTAACTCCGAGGTCGCACTAAACACACAAAAAACAACACCGCACACATTCACACACACTAAAATCCCTACCCAATATCCTCAAACAAACAACACTTACCTGAAACCCCAGATAAATCCACAAACCACACCACATGTCACGAACGTGACACCACGATAGCTGCGGATTCGACATTTGTGGATTCGACACTTCCGCATTCGGCATAGTGTAGTTTTGGGTAACTACACTTTCCACTATTCAGTCTCGACATACTGAAATTTGACATTTCAGTACGTCAAGATTGTCTAGTGTACCCATAGATATAGATATATATATATATATATATATATATATATATATATATATATATATATATATAGATCTACTTCAGTAAACCGACAGCCCACAAGACTGACAACGAGATCACAGACACCAGAAGACCAACAAAGCAACTACCCGACAAGTTGAAATCCCCGACACCGAAAACACCAACATGGGAAACGTTTGCTTGCATTTCAGCGCGACTGTGTAAGTGTGCGATAGTGATGGACTTTAGGGTTAGGGTGCGGGTAAGGTAAGTGTGTGATAGTGACGGACTTTTGGGTTAAGGTACGGGTAAGGTAAGTGTGCGATAGTGATGGACTTTAGGGTTAGGGTGCGGGTAAGGTAAGTGTGTGATAGTGACAGACTTTTGGGTTAAGGTATGGGTAAGGTAAGTGTGTGATAGTGATGGACTTTAGGGTTAGGGTGCGGGTAAGGTAAGTGTACGATAGTGACGACCTTAGAGTTAGGGTTTGGGTTAAGGTTAGTGCATAGATAGTTGTGTATGTAAGGTTTAGTGTAGGTTTATAAGGTTTCTGGTGTTCTTGTTTTGTGTGTGTGTGTGTTGTTTGGTACAGCAAATTTTTTTGTTTTGTTAACTGTTGGGATTGTGCTTTGTCGGGCATGTCAACTTTCGTGTTTTTGCACTTTCGTTCTTGTGGTGTCGGTGATCTCGTTGTCGGTCTTGTGAGCTGTCGGTTTACTGTAGTAGGCCCATATATATATATATATATATATATATATATATATATATATATATATATATATATATATATATATATATGTGTGTGTGTGTGTGTGTGTATGATGTTGACCTTTTCATTCTTCCTCAACATATGGGTCCAGGTCTCGAGCTCTTCCCTCTACCCATAATGCCATATTCCATCCCTATTACCTCAGATCTCATCTGCCACCATCTCAAACAGAACTAGATTCATTTTTCGAGTTATCTTAGTCATTTTTCATGAGCCTTAAAATTTTTTACTTCCCTTAGAGATTTTTCTCTAACTTTAGTCATCCTTCCTCTTAGTTTTTGAAAGTTTGTTAGGAGTTTCAGTTTTCTTTTTTACCTTACTATTTTGCATAGTATGCTGCATACCATTTGTTGGTATTTCCTTTATCTGCTATTTACCCTTTCTAGCTTAACAACGTATTTTCTGTATTCTACCATTGTTGGTAGTAAACTATTTACTATTCCTTTCTTCTTTTTCTAAATTAAAAAATAAATAAATAAATAAAAACGTTCCTTGTTTGACTTTCCTGCTTATATGTAGCATTTTAGATAAGCCAAACGGATTTAAAAAATGCACTTCTTGTGGGCAGAAAATCCCTTATGCAGATAACCACAAGTAGTGCATGTACTGTCTTGGTCCTGAACACTTTAACACTGCATGAAAGGTTTGTTCTACCTTTAATCCTAGGGCCTTGACAAAGAGGCATGACAAATTTACTTTAAAAGGTTTGCTACCTGCTACTACTTCTTCTTCTTCTGGGGCTCAAACCCTCCACAAAATCCAGTAAATCGGCTCCGTTGAAGCATAAGAAATGCTCTGCTCTGAAATCCCCAAGGTCTTCGTCAGAGCCTCTGAACAAACAAATAAAATTTTGGATCTGACCCTCAGATCCAAAATCGATGGATCTGAAGGCTTCAGCTCCCATTGTTATTTCAGCATCCCCTACTACAATACCTTTGGATCCTATGCCCTCGGATCCAAAGCCTGGTATTTCTCACAGGAGTCTTATACCAGAATTTCTTATTAAACCCATATTACCCACCTTGCCTGCTCAGTTGTTTCAAACACCCAAGAAACACTCCAGGCTCCCCATCCATAACTTCTTCTAGGTCCTCCAGACGTTTATCAGAAGCAGATGTGGATAGGATAATGTGAAAATTTATCAGAGCTCAGATTCAGATGGTCTTGCCAGCTCTGTCCCCTGTCAAATTTTTAAGTATGCCTATGACATCCGGTACCATTCTATCTCCTTCTCTGATGCATCCAGTGGTTTCAGAGTCCCAGGATCCGAAATCCTTGAGAGGTCCAGTGTCATATCTGAGTGAAGCTTCTTCTTCCACTCTAACTATATCCTTGACTAGTTCTGCTTTGATACCCTTGGTTCAGAAAGGATCCCGGAGCTGAAATGTCAACATCAGAGCTGAGGGGATAGTTTCACCTCCCTTTCCTTTGGAGACAAATCAGATCTGGTTCCATCCTTGAGGCACAGATCTGAGGGAGTTCAAGACCTACTTTGGTCAGGTGTTTTGGCTCTGAGAGGGTGGGTCAAGGCTTTTCCAGGTCCATCAGCTTTTGAGGTAGTGGAAAGGGCTTTTTCCCTACCAAGAGAACCACTTTTTCATTTTTCGGATCCTATTCGCTTTCTCTCATCAGCTCCAAGCTCTGAGTCAATCACACCTACTCCACAGGGTCAGCCAGTTCTAATAAGTGTCCAACCAGTTCCAGTAGAAGAACTTCCCTTCTCTTCTGACACCTCAGCTGAAAATCCCACAGTGGAGGTGCATCAGAAGAGAATGTGCAAAAGGAGACACATTGCTTTCCTGATGGAGTCAATTATAGACAATACTGATTTTGATGAAGGAAAGGGTTCCCAAGATCACCACCCAATGACAACTCCTTTGGAGATACTTTAGAAATCCTGAAACAAAAAGGTGTCTGGTCTTTCCAAAATCCCTCTCCAGAAGAATTGGTATTTTTAGAGGCTTTTATTTCTGGCCCATCTCTAGTTACCCCTCGGGCAGATGAACGTATTGATTTGGTTTCCCACCAGGCTTGGAAGGAACTAGATACCATCAAACCGATTCCCAAAAAACACAATATATTTTTAACCCTGCCAACAGGCAGATCCCACTGGAGCAAAGGAGTCCCAGTTGATGCTATGGTGGTGCCAGCAGCCACCAAGAAAGAGCTAGCAGAACAGAGCTCTTCTGTCCATCCACCAAACAGGGAGTCTAGAGCATTTTACAGATTCAGAAAGTGAGTCTTTGACTTGGCAACCTTTGCCCTGAGGTCATTAAACTACCTGGCACACTTTGCTAGGCTTCAGAGAGATTTGACCAAAGAGATGACAAATACTCTCTCAGAGTCTATGTCTGCCTGGACTTCAAAAGAACATCCTTGCAACTGGCCATTCTCTTATCCATATCAAATACTTCAATGAGGTTAATCTCTCACACAGTTGAAGGTACCTCATGAGCAGCCCTTTCAGGCATTGCCCAAAGAAGACATGTCTGGATGCAGTTTTGCGACTTTGTGGAGCTATTTAAGATGTCCTTTATCAAAGCCCCATTTGATGGTACTTCCTTGTTTGGGCCATCATTAAAAGAGATACTTGCCCACATTGTACAAGATGGAAAGACTCTGTCTGCCATGGAAATCAAGTTTTCTACCCCTCAATGAACCTTTTCCAGTAAGAAGATGTAGTTTCAAAAATCTCTGGTACCTTTCCAAGATCAATACAGTGATAATTCCTCCAGAGGCAGAGGAGGAAATTCTAATGGAAAGCATCACCCTAGAGGCAGAGGAGGTCCACAGAGCAGGATTTCAGGGATTCTTTTCCAGACAGGTCCTTTCAGTGTTCCTGAAGTGCTGCCCAACTGTTCAAATCTGGAGGCAGGTGGATGTTCATTGTCCTTGCACTCAGATGCCTGAGCAAGTATAAAACAAGATTCGTGCATGCTAAGAATAATATCCAGAGGGTATTACATACCATTTTTCCAATCCCTTTCTTCCAAAAGGAAGAAGCTTCCCGACATTCCATCCAGTCAAAGAAAGGCAGCAGCACAAGAAATCCAAAAGTTGCTAGAAAAACAAGTCATCCAAAAGGTCGCACCAGAACAAATTAGATTTGGAACTTATTCATGCCTCTTTTTCATGCCCAGAAAAAGAGGAGACCTTAGGCCCATTTTGGATCTAAGCAATTTGAATTTTTACATTAAGAAATCAAAGTTCTGAATGGTCATGGTACAGTCCATCCTACCTTTTCTTCACAAGGATGATTGGTTTTGCTCAATAGATCAGCAGGACATGTACTAACATCAAAATAGACAGATGCTCCCAAAGACACTTTCGGCTTGGAACCAGTCACTTCCAATTCAGAGCCCTACACTTTGGACTCACCACAGCCCCAAGGTTTTAACCAAATGTATGGGCAGTGGTGTCAGCTCACTAGAGATGAAAAGGATTCTGAGTGTTTCCATATCTAGATGACTGGCTCCTCACTGCCCCTCCAAGCATCTCATTCTGCATGCCAGAGGCTATTTGCTCCAGATTTGCAAGTTATTGGGTATAACAATAAACTATGCCAAATCAAACCTAACACCAGTCCAGAGCCTAGGGTTCATTGTTACACTTCTGGATATGACAACACAGGTAGCATCTCTATCTCCTCATCATATTTCTACTATCAGAGGTCAGGTTCATCTTCTTCTTTCCCATCCATCTCCTTCAGCAAGATCAGTACTTTAAGCACTAGTTTCCATGGTTGTATCCATTGTACTATGCCCTTTGACATGCTTCTTTATGTATGTTCTCCAATGGGCTCTGGCTGTGCAGTGGTCCATTCTGCAGCAACCCCTATGTTTCCAGTCAAGCTTACTCCAATTTGCAAACAACACATACACTGGTGTATCCAACTGGATGATATTCATCTAGGTACAGCTTTTGCTCTACCAACCCCAATGGCCACAGTGACCACTGGTGCTTCTCAACTGGGATAGGTGGTGCATTTCTTGGGAAGAATGGTCCAAGGCACATGGTCCCCCTGAGAGACCAATTTACATATCAATGTTCTATAGATGAGAGGAGTCCTACTTGTGTTGCAGGCTTTTCAAGGTGCTCTCCCCCTAGGGACTATTGCAACTCAGACAAACAACATACCTGCAGTCTGGTATATCAACAAACAAGGAGGAACTTGATTGTATCCCCTCTGCAGAGAGGCCACGAGAGCATGGAAATGGGTGATCTCATCAGACCCTTTTCAAATGCAATGCACATTCCAGGAAATGCTAACATACTAGCGGACAAACTAAGCATGTCCATTTTGATACCTCACAAGTGGTCTTTCAATCAGTCTGTGGTGGAAATAATCTTCCGTCTCTCGGGCCAACCTTACTGTGACCTTTTTACCACTCCCCACAACAAATGCAGCAGATACTTTGCTCTTATCCCCCCCAAGGGGAAGTCACTGAGAGATGCTCTAGTCCACGCTTGGCCCTTGGGTCTCCGTTATGCCTATCCCACTCTCCCCTTGATTCCCAAATTTCTGCAGAAAGCAATTCAACTGAAGAGCTCAATAATCTTCATTGTCCCCTTTTGGCCTTGGTAAGTATGATTCCCCTTCCTACAGTCTCACCTTCATTATCCTCCATGGATACTGAAGCCAACTTCGGATCTCCTCTCTCACCCATCAGGGATCCAGCATCCCAACATGCCCTCAAACTAACTGCATGGTTTCTCTACTTCCAGTAATGGTTAGACAGTCCATGCTCTCTTTCCCTGTATGTGACATTATTTTGGCTTCTCAAATAGAATCTACAAACAAAGTATACAAGAGCAAATGGAAAGGATTCTCCCTTCAGGCTTTGAATAATGAACTTGACCCTTTCTCTGCCCCATTTTCTGAAATTCTTCAATTTTTTGTCAGCTCTTTTTAAAGAAGGAGCAAGTTTCTCTATAAGTCAACTTCAACTGGCGGCAATTTCTAATTTTCACACAGGAAACAGACATTTTTCCCTGGCTTCATCCAAATTATGCAAAGCTCTCCTGAAAGGTATTTTTCTTTTAAGGCCTCAGATAAAGGATCCCTCACCACTTTGGGATCTGACAGTTGTGCTACAAGGTCTAACTCAGAAACCTTTTGAATCTTTAGCTAAAACTGATTTAAAATTCCTTTCAGGGAAAACTGTTTTCTTAGTAGCCATTACTTCTGCAAATAGAATATCTGAACTACAGGGTCTTTCTTCAAAACCACCTTACATAATTTTTCATAAGGATAGGATTCCCTTATGGACCGACCCTTCCTTTTTACCTAAAGCATCTTCTGAGAATAACATTAACCAATCCATTCACTTACCAGTTTTCTTTTTGAATTTTTCAAATAAAGGAGAGTACATGCTGCATCTCCTTGATGAACACGGGTAATTACATTTTTATCTTCACAGAACAAAAAAAATTAGAAAATCAGATAAACTCTGTTTGTTTTTCACCAAAAAGGCTGGGTTGTCCAGTCTCTAAACTCACTCTAGCCAAATGGTTTACAGACTGTATTTCTTGGATTTATTCTCAACACGGCATGACCTTACCTAAAACTCTCAAGGTTTAATCGGGTCTATATTATATAATCAAACACAAAAAATGTTGGCTCACCTTTAGTCGACACAAAAATCTCGAATCTGCAGTTCTTCGAATGGCCAAATCACAGATTTCTTTCCAAGGGAAAGAAATCGGTAGGCCAACAACAAACACCACAAAAAAATAAACACTTTTAAGTGGGGGCTTTGCCCCCCACACCCCCCAAGTGGGAGCTGTGACCCCCCACACACACCCTAACTAAATATTCTGGGTCTATATCATATAATCAATATTTCAAAATGTCGAAGTATCTTTACCTAACAAAAAAATGTCAAATGCTGACTTTGTCGAATGGCCAAAAACACTGATTTCTTTCCAAGGGAAAGAAACTGGTTGGCTGTTCTGTCACACCTGCCCTTTTCTAGACTGTAGTGTGGTCTATGATTTAGAATATTTAGTTGGGGGTGTGTGGGGGAAGCCCCCACTTAAATATGTTAGAAGGGAGGAAAAAACAAATATCTACCCACTGTTAACGTTTGACTACCAATACGAGAAACAACAAAAAATCCACCGCAGGCAAACAACCAGGGCTAAGAGACTAATTTTGTATCCAAAAAGTATGCGCTGAGACACAACAATGCTAATCCCCAGAAATACTTCTTAAAAACAGCTTTATTCTTCCAGAGTTAAAAACCAGAGATAAAAGTCCCTTTTTTTCATATCAAACGATAAGCACTTTTGGATAACCTGCATCAGATCGTTAAAAAACCCGGGACTTCAGTTCTATTTAAGTATAAAAACAAGTTGAGTAATCTCAATCAGGTCTGCCATGGAAGTGTGTTAGCATCAGATCTGCTTTATTGGCAGAACAGTTATATGTACTGATTGGTTACCTTGGTGAATAGGTTAACTCTGTTGGATACCTAAATTCGCTTTCACTATGGACATTTAGTAAAGCTGCCATATGTTATCTCATCTATTTTCCGAGTTTGGATTGGCAAGATGTTATAATAAGTAGGTCTTAATATGAATTAACCATTTATACGAATGAAAATATCTCATATCCAAATATTGCTACTATCTGACTACTGACAATCAGCGATCGGCCTTTTGAATGCTGCTGTCTTTGGATTGGATGTGATAGATATACAGTTCATCTTTCTGGTGTGCACCATTAAGCTTTGATATGCAACAAAGTAAATAATTAAAGTTGCATGTCAATTAGAGAAAAATATAACATCATGCATTGGCCAGTATAAAGACGTTCGAAGTTCATCCTATAGATTAGAATGACTTCTGAAGATTATTTGAACCTGTTATTGTGACTTATGAAAGTTTACTATCCTGATTCACTGCATTGGAAGTATAATTCACCAATGAAGTGTGTCAGTATTAGGATTGTTTGATTGGCTGACTACATATTTGATTAAGATGACCTACAGTGAAGAGCTATTGGATATTGTGATGGAAACATGCACCTGATTGGTCAGACATCCAACTTGTTTTTATACTTAAATAGAACTGAAGTCCCGGGTTTTTTAACGATCTGATGAAGGTTATCCAAAAGTGCTTATTGTTTGATATGAAAAAAAGGGACTTTTATCTGGGGTTTTTAACTCTGGAAGAATAAAGCTGTTTTTAGGAAGTATTTCTGAGGATTAGCATTGTTGTGTCGCAGCGCATACCTTTTTGGATACGAAATTAGTCTCTTAGCCCTGGTTGTTTACCTGCCGTGGATTTTCTGTCACTTAAATACGTTAGTTTTTATGTTGTGTTGTCTGTTGGCCTTCCAATTTCTTTCCCTTGGAAAGAAATCTGTGTTTTGGCCATTCAACAAAGTCAGCGTTCAACATTTTCGTGTCGAATAAAGGTGCTTCAGTATTTTGAAATGTCAATTATATGATATAGACCCAAATATTCTAACTCTGAGATCGTACTACAGTCAGGGAAAGGGCAGATGTAATGAAACAGCCAACCTATTTCTTTCCCCTTGGAAAGAAATCGATGATTTGGCCATTTGATGAACTGGAGCTTCGACATATCCATGTCAACTAAAGGTGAGTTGACATTTTCAGTCTTCGAACAAATAATATAGACCCACCTTAATCAACCAGATCCATGGTTGCTTCATCTGTTTTTTTGGATAAGAACATCTGTTGATGATATTTGCACTGCAGCTACATGGTCCACTGCTCATACCTTTGTTACTCATTACAAATTGGATATTATTTCTAGAAACAGAGCTGCCTTTGGTTTGGCAGTACTCCAGAATATCCTTCCATGATATCTGCCCAAGATCAACATAGTTGGGGACTCTGTCCCATATGTTGAAGAAGAATGAAAAGGACATCAGATTTAAAAGTTATGTACTTACCATAACTAGAAATCTGTGTTGTCCATTTTCATTCTTCCTCATCTTCCCTCCCATCCCCATCCATTTTTTTCTGTAGAGACCTACAGGACTGTATTTGGAACCTACAATTCCAGGTTTGAGCCCTTTCTTTCTCTATCAGCTATACCTGTTTCTGTTTAACTATAATGTACTGACCATAACTAGGTATCTATATTGTCCATTTTCATTCTTCCTCAAGTATGGGTTCAGATTCAATCCTCAGATCTGACTCAGATGCATATTCCAGACTTTGGATCCAGCTCTTGAGCTCCTCCCTCTACCCAGCTACAGAGTGAAGCTGTGCTGAGACCAGCATTAGTAGTAGCCAGGCAGTAGCTATTCATGTGACTCCCCTCTTTTCATCATTCTTGACAATCTAATTCTTTATTTTTCAGTACATACTGCTTGATTTCTTTCTAACTTCAGAATATTTGCCTAAATACTTCATCCTTAAATTTTCAGGGTCAGCGTATTAGCTTCCCCTCAAGTGTTTGGCAGTGCTCTCTATAGACTCAGACACCTTGAGTGACATTTTTTCTGTAAAAAGAATATATACGGAAACAGCTCCAGTACTTAGTAATAATGACCATCCCTCCTAGCATGTCTAAAGGTCAGTTCCCTGTGCTTTCTCCTATTAACCTGGTAAACTTGGGCATTCTGAGGCAGTGTAGCAATTGCCTCATGTACACAGACAACCCTGTCCTTTTACCTCCCAACACTCAGATTTGTGAGAGATGCACTTATATATCCAAACTGGAAGCCATGCACTCTCAAGCCAAGACCAGAATAGCTGGTCAAGAGGAACGGGTCAACACCTGCACAATACCACAGGCAACACATAGCCCTCCAGAGCACCCACCATCACAGCTCTCACATAAAAACACAAATCACTAACCCACCTTCGTGGAGGCTCTCAGTAGAAAATTACCCAAACAGCAGAGACCTCCAAGGCAGAAACGCACTCAACCACCACAACACAGCACAAACCACAAGACACATAGCTCCCCTGCACAGTGTGCCCCTCAACCTAATCCCCTAAGGCAAAACAACTTGCCCAATACACTAATCATAGGTGACTCGATACTGAGGCACACTGATACCCCACTCACTAGGCTGAATAAGGAGAAGGTAACAGTCAACTGTCTATCAGGTGCCAGAATCCAACACATAACACATGCACTCAGGTCACTCCACAACAAGTGCAAGTATGACTCTGTCACTGTCCATGTGGGTATGAATGACCTGAGATGCACCTCCCTGGACTACATAAAAAGAAACATGGAGGAGCTCTCGGATTATGTGGCCCAGGCAGGTATGACCCTATCCCTGAGCAGCACCCTACCGTCACCCAGAATGATACCGCAGTACAAGTAGAAAATGACTGACTTCAACAATTGGCTAAGTTTCTGGTGTCATTCTAAGGGGATCATCCAGTATCTGTTTGAATGGGATGACAGGATTGACAGACCTCGATGCTTTGCCAGAGATGGCCTGCATTTGTCACCCCTGGGTTTCTGGATACTGGCTAAGGCTCTTGCCACCCCTATAGTGCCTCTTTTAGGCGATGTTCCAAAGTCCAAATTACCACCATAACAGCTATAAATAGATGCAATCTGAGGGTCATGCTGCTCAACACTAGAAGTTTAAATCTCAAGATGCACTTGCTCAAAGCACTCCTCAAAATGGAGAACATCGACATTTGTGCTGTAACTGAGACTTGGTTTAAAGCACCAGAATGCACCCCTGTGCTACCAGGCTATAACTCATTCCACACCTTTCGGCACCAGAACATGGACTCAAGCTCCAAAGGCAGCGGTGTCTCCATATTCATAAAGGATATGCACACCCCCAGAATAGTAGCCCAGCATAAGGCATCTTGAGATGCTTCAGGTACAACTAACATTGAGTAAGATGGCAATTCAGGTCAGTGCCTGCAATACGTCCCCAACCATGTCCCAAGACTCTCACTCCATGTTCCTAAGCACCCTGGAAACTATTAGGGTCTAAACCAACATTCTCATACTACGTGAATTCAACTACCCCTCCATCAACTGAGAAAACTACTCATGTAACAATACACTAGTCCATAGCTTCCTGGAATTCATTAATTCCAATGCCCTGGACCAGCTTGTTCTTACCCCCACTAGAGGTAGCAACATCCTTGACCTGGTCAGTACTAACATGGGCAACCATTGCTCTACACCAGTAGTCAACTCCTCCCTGGTTAGCTCCAACCACAAACTATTCACCTTGGAAATCCACATCCCTCCCACCTGCCCCACAAATGTAACCACCATGAAAAACTTCTCCAAAGCTAACTTTGGACTCTTAAAAACAGAGGTGTCTTACTTCACGGCACCCATGCAAATGGAGAATAGTTGCATGACTGCCGACTCATACACCAATGCACTGTATGAACATGTACACAAATGCATGAATCTCGCCATACCCAATAGAACTAAGATGCTCTCCTCAAAAAAAAGGAAGCCAATCTGGTGGTCCTCTGCCATTAATAAACTCTACAACAGAAGGAAGAAACTGTTGCCGAAAAAGGTGAAGTTCCAAGACTGGAAAAACTCCCTTATTAGCCTCAACAAAAAGTTGAGATCCCTCATCAAAACCTCTAAAGCTAGCTATGAAGGCAGAACTGTGGCAGACACTAAAAGCAAACACAAAACCTTCTACATTTATATCAAGAATTTCCACGGCAATACTCAGGTTTGCTTTGCGTTACTGCACAATGGTACCTCCTATACTGAGCCAGCAGATATTACCAGCATACTGGATGATAGATTTAGTGCCCCTGGATATGTTCTACATGACTTGCAAAGTGAACTGGCACCACATCTGTGTGCCCTGTTCAATCACAGCCTAACTGCAGGCTTTGTCCCTACCGAATGGCACATGCTACAGTCATCCCTGTCCATAAAGGGGGAGTGACTACAGACCATGGGAATTATTGTCCCATTAACCTGATGAGTCTGATATGTAAGGCTATGGAGCGCATATTCATGGACCTAATTAACAAGGATATAGGGAATCTCCAAACTCTCAGTCCCACACAATCTGGTTTTGTGAAAGTTAGATCATGCCTGCTTAACCTGGTTGACTTCTTTGAGTCAGTCACCAGAGCTGTGGATGAGGGCAAGGAAGTTCATACAGCCTACCTTGATCTGGCCAAGGCCTTTGATACCATTCCCCACTCAGGAATTATTGATAAACTCACCAAACTTGGCATCAACCCCTATATCACTAGGTGGGTTGCAAACTGGCTCACAGATAGAACCCACAGTGTAAAAGCAGCTGACTCCAAGTCAGACTGTTGATCAGTCATGAGTGGAGTCGCACGGGGATTGGTCCTGGGTCATCTCCTGTTTGACATCAACTTCTCAGAAGTACAGGCCAACATGGAGGGACTCTGGCTGACCAAGTTCACAGACAACTGCAAGCTGGGAGCCATTACTAACTCCCCAAGTGATGTAGACATCTTACAGAAAGGCCTTACTGAGACCATTGACTGGTGTCGAAACCATGGCCTTAAGCTTAATGCCAAAAAATGCGTTATCATCCCCTTTGGGAAAAACTCAGTTCCCACTAATTACCACATTGATGGGAGCCCACTGAACACTGAAGGCATTATAAGAGATCTGGGGACACAGGTTGACAGCAACCTCTCCTTCGACCACCACATTGCCACTGTGATCAGAAAGTCCTTCTGTGTGGCACATCTCATTACCAAGGGTTTTGCATTCAGGAAGAAAGAGGTCATCATCTCTCTCTACTCTTTCCTCATTAAGCCAATCATCGGGTATAATGCCCATTTGGCATGTATCTCACTAGACACATGCAACAGTTAGAAAGACCACAAAAGTACCTCACAAAGAGGATCCTAGGACTTAAACACATGTCCTACATGGACAGACTCAAAAAAACTCCAGCTATTCTCTATCTCATATCGGCTACTAAGAGATGATCTCTGCTTGACTTACAAAGCCATGTCTGACCCAGCTCTGTTAGAAATGCTACATCTAAAGAAATCCCAGTCCCTCCCCACCACATGCTCCAGAGACCTCAATCTCATTACCACAATCAATAAAACATGCTGGAGGGACAGGTTCATAACCTAGAGACTGCCCATGCTCTGTAATACACTTCTCATACATGTCAAGAAGAGCACCTCACTGGCCCTCTTCAAGAGAAATCTTGATGAGTGGATAGGAAATGGAAAGTTCATCCCGGGGATCACTCCAGTAGCTCTACTTGATACAGGCAATGGGAATGAACGTTGGGCAGCACAATGCCAGGGCACTTCTATGGGCTAGGTTTCTTAAAGCTCCAGGGCCATTACCTAGTACACACCTATGAACCATAATGCCCTATTCCATCCCCATTACCTTAGACTGAGTTTGTTACCATGGGTCCCTATTAGTTGATCGAGTTTTCAGAAACTTGAACTCCATATGGTCGAGACCATGTGATCGAGTTTTTGAAAACTCAAAGCTTTTGAATGGAGATCTCAGTACAGTGAGGATCAGGAAACGTACCCTTTTCCTCACTGCACTGTGATGTTGGAGTTGGTATATATAATTTGCAGGGTTGCCGGTGGGCTTGCCCACCTTGCAAAAACATAAAAAAGTAGACCTTTGTGTTTTTTTTGGGTGTTCGAGTTTTCGGAAGCTCGATCTTATAATCTCTTCGATATTTTCAAGTTTCTGAAAAGTCAATCATCTGACACAGGCCCATATATATATGTATATACAGACACACACACACACACACACACACACACACACACACACACACACACACACACACACACACACACACACATACACCATCTCTGACATCACACTGCAGCAGGAAAGAGCAAATTCCCCGATCACCACTGTAAAGCGATCTCGATCACAAAAAAAAATTCGATAAACTTATTTTTCATCAGCTGTACTGGCTTTTTCTATTCGTTAACTTAACGTTTGACAAAATATATGTAATTCCTAATATATAAAATTTCAACTAGGAAAAAAAAGCAGCAAATGCACTGTGTGCAAAATTCCGTCTCTGTGTCTTGGGAATTCGCCCCTATTCAACGCTCATACCAGTCCACAACACCTTCAATAAAACCAAGTAGAAGTAAACAAAAGTTTATTGTAATGCCAACAAACAAAGAATGGTTAAGCGCTTTCACTTGAATAAAACAAGCTTCCTCAGAACACCATAGCTTGCATCACAGTTGCTTAAATAACATTTTTGGCGCCAAAATTCAGTTAGAAATTTTAAAGCTATACACACATCCTATGACCATTGTTCTCTATTCATAAAATATTAAATGATATTCATATTATTTCTAAAAACAATGTTACTTGTAATATGTATTGATAAAATGAACAAGTTAAAAAACTGAAAAAATGTTAACAACAACATTTGGATCAAATCAAAACATGTTTAAAAACATATAACAATGTACCTTATAAATAGTTCATTTTAAGACCAATAGTGGTTTGACAGATAGAGTGTCATTTAAACCTGGTATAGTGGAAGCATCCGTATATATTTGCCACCAAAATTCTTTATATAATAATAAATTATTAAAGTCACCCCCTCTGTTATTGGTGTGCACAATGTCCACTATACCAAAATTAAAATAATGTTTATCACCATATTGCTTAATATGTTTATACAAAGCATTTTTTTCATCCTTCCTTCTGATGCTATAAAGGTGAGAGTATATACGTTTGTTTAAACTCCTTTGAGTCTTACCTATATAGAATCCTGAACATGTTCTACAGATGGCAATATACACCACCATTCTAGTTGCACAGTTGCCCCCACAGAATTTAATTCTAGTGTGTTTGTAATTGTCCAATTTCACACTATCTCCCTGAAATATAGTGTGACATTGTTTATATGCCCCACATTTTGCAGTTTTCATATGTTCTGTCTTCTTAATGAAGATACCCTTCTCTAAAATAGATTTTATATTAGCCCCTACCTTATAAACAAACCTTGGGCATTCACCTAATATAGGTGCTATATCTTGATCAGCAGATATTATATGCCAGTTGTTCATCAAAATCTTCTTAACTTTACCTGAATACATGCCAAATTCCAAAATGCAAGATTTACCAAAAATGCAAGTTTCAGACTTCATATCATGCAATGTATCCACAGTCGAAACAATAGCTGCCCTATATTTTTCACCCAACAAAGGCTTGTACTGGTTACCCCATTTCCTCACAACATAATTACTTACATTTTCCATAACTCTAACGTCATAGCCTCTGTCCTTAAATAAGGATGTTATAAATTTCACCTCTTCCAACTTGTCCTCATACCGGGAGGTCATCCTAACTGCTCTAATAAGCTGACCCTTATATATATTCGTGAATTGTTTCTTCGGATGGTAGCTAGAATATTCCAAATAACTGTTTGAAAAAGTGTCCTTTCTGTAAATTTTGGATTTAAACTCATCCCCTATTTTTGACACAAATGTGTCTAAATAAGCCACACCATCGTGACTGCTAGAGGAGGTGAATTTTAAAAAATTGCTGCTGCTGTTGATATATTGTAAAAATAATGCTAGCTGTTGTTCTCCACCATCCCAAATCAAATATATGTCATCAAGGTATCTGACGTAATATTTTATGTATGTCATAAAGTGACTGTCTAAAACAGTCCTCTCTTCCCATTCAAGCATGACCAAGTTGGCGTATATGGGAGCACAGGCTGCTCCCATAGCTACGCCTTTGGTCTGCTTGTAATATTCTCCCTGAAATATAATGTAATTGTGTTCGAGAACCAGGGACATCATATCCGTGAGAAGACAGATGGTGTCCCATTGGATGTCTGTATGTTTTCTTATACTTGTAGCAAAAGCTGATAGATCATCTTCTTTAGGTATACAAGAAAATAAATCTATGACATCAATAGTCACAAATATCAGATTTGAACTAGATAGGTAAATAGGATCCTGTTTCAAAAAATCCCATGAGTCCTTGGCTATATATGGAATAGTGGCATATATGTGTTTCAAGTAGGTGTCAATAACCTTACCTATATTATTTATTATTTTATTTTATTTTACATTTGTTGACCGGGCTAGTCCAACTGGATACATGTCCATTTTCAGTGGAGGCCCGGGGAGAAAAGCTCCAAGGTCATGGTTAGATTGACAAATACACTGATGATGTTAACACAAGTTAATACTAGTTAATACAAATACAATGATAAAACTATAACAAGTAAATACAATTAAATACACTGACGATTAAAGGCCAAATAAGAGAAGCAAGAGTTATGTAAATGATTTAACGAGGTACAGATTAGAACAGCCAGACAAGCAGGGCTAAAATAGAGCGTTCTTTGGTTTTTGGGTTAGGTGGAGGCAGAGAGAAGCCTAGGTACGGCAGGGACAATAGCTTTTAGTCTGGACTGGAGCAGGGGCATAACCATTTGGATTTCAGGTATGCTCTAAGATGTATTTTAAATTGGTACTGAGAGGTCATAAGTCTTAGGTTGATTGGAAGAGCATTCCAGGATTTGCCAATGGAATTAGCATATAGTGCTTCACCACCAGCGTTGTTAGATTTAATGGTCAGTACTTGTAGACTTTTGGAAGACCTGAGGGAGTTAAGGTTGGAGTACGGGGTAAGTATTTTGTTCAGTGAGGGGGTTTTATGTGGATGGTTGATTATTTTAAAAGCCTCGGTTAGCTGGTTGAATTTGAGAATATTGGGCAGTTCCAGCCATTCGAGAGACCTTAAATTTAGGCAGTGATGGGTGCGATAGGGCATTCCAGTTATGAATCTGGCTATGTGATTGTAGGTAGTAGAAAGTTTATTAAGCTCTTTCTTATTGAGGAAGGAGAATATCGGGGAGGCATAAAGGAGTGTGGAGAGGAGGTGGGTTCGGCAATAGTTAGTTTGCTGTGCGGAGTTAAGAAGGCCTTTATTCTATACATTGACCCAAGTTTTTTGTTGACTGATTTAATAGTTAAATTTACATGCATATCAAATTTAAGTTTATGGTCTATGGTCACCCTAGTAGTTTGGTATGGGATACGGGGTAGATAATGGTGCCATTATTGGAGGACACATGGAAGGTTGGGTTGTTGGTGTTAAGGGGTTCTATAGTTTGAGCAGTCGCTGGAGTGGGGAAAAATAGAAGTAATTTGGTTTTGGTAGGGTTAAGTAAGAGTTTAAGTTCGAGAACCATTTTTCAACAGTGGAAAAGCAGTTTTGGGTAGTGGCTTGGAGTTTGGCGAGATTCGTCAGAGCAGATCAGGGTGGAGTCATCTGCATATTGAATGCAGGTGGCTTTGGGAATAATTGAGTGTAGGCCATTTATGAAAATGGAAAAAAGAAGGGGACCAAGGATAGATCCTTGGGGTACACCAATATTCGTGGGGAGTAGGTCTGATAGGCTGTTTTGCCACTGGACCGCCTGTTTTCTGCTAGAGAGATAGGCATTAAACCAACTTATGGTTAGTTTGCTAAGATGTAAGGTTTCCAGTGCCTGAAGCAGTAGTTGGTGGTTGACCATATCAAGGCTTTCGATAGGTCTAGAAAGCGCAGAGGATATTAGTTTATTATTGCGATTGTGGTTGACTGAGTCAACAAAGGAGAGGAGAGCTGTGGTTGTGCTGTGATGGGGGCGAAAGCCATGTTGGGTATTTGATAGGAGGTTGTTTTGTGTGAGGTAGGTAATGAGTTGTTTGTGGACACAGCGTTCCATAATTTTGGCTAGGCGAGATAGTATGGCTATGGGTCTATGGTTAGAGGTTTCAGTGGAGGACCCTCCTTTGTGGAGGGGGATGATATAAGAGATTTTCCAGATAGAGGGAATAGATGCTTCAGAAATAGTCCGGTTGATCAAGATTGAGACAGGGTAGGCTATGGCATCAGATGCTATTTGTAGGTATTTGGCAGGAGCAGATCTGCCGCGAGGGTGGTTGGTTTAAGTTTTTTCAAAGGGTGCAAATGTAGGAGGTGGAGATGGGTTGTAGGTTAAAGGCAGTTTGGGTTGTATTTATGGTTGGGGTAGCCACCGAGGAGGCGTGGCAAGCTTACTGGCAAGGGACTGGATGGTCTCAGTAAAAAGAATTAAAGGAGTTGGCTATTTCTGTTGGGTCATTGTCCATGAGTTTGTCGGGGTGGGGCAGTAGACTTACGGGATGTAGTAGGTGGTTAAAACCAGCCCAGAATTTTTTAGGATTATACTGATGTTTGTCTTGGAGGTGACAGAAATATTGTTTTTTATCAGATTTAACGGCTACTTTGGTTGAATTTCTAAGCTGGAGGAACTTGATGCGATCTAGGGGTTTTGTGGTTCTCCATTTATTCCAGGCCTGGTCTCTGATTCTAATTTTAGATTTAGTTTCTTGTGTTAGCCAGGGTGCTATACGTTCCTTAGTTCTAGTAAGTCGTTTAGGAGCATGGGAATTGAGTATCTTGAGGAAAGTGTCATTAAAGTATGAGACACTTTCATCTAACAAAGTTTTTAGGATGTGCCAGTTACAAGCCTTGAGATCAGCTAGGAATTGGTCAGGGACAAAATTCTTGCTGTTCCTTACTAATCTAGTTATGGGGGGATTCGTATTTGAACATTTGTGTTTTATAATAAAGGTAGCGAGGTGGTCGCTAAGGTCGTTGGGAAGGGTCCCTGTGGTATAGTTATTAGGATTCCTATTAGTAAGAATCCAGTCAATAATGCTCTCCTTTTGTTGGGCCTGTCCAAGTCTAGTGGGAGAAAGAATATTTTGGGAGAAACCATGTAAGTTAATGGGGAGAGGATTTGATTGAGCAGAGTAGAGAGACCAGTCAATATTAACATCTCCTAATATTATAGTTTCTTGGGGATAGTTATTAGCAAGCCAACTAAGGGTTTGTTCAAGGTTTTCTACATTTTTGCCTGGTGGTAGGTAGATTACTATGAGATTAATACTTTTTTGTCTGTTTAGGGATAGCTTAAGGGCAATCAGTTCCAGGTTAGGGACTTTTGGGGGTTGGAGTAAATTCATTGTGATGCTCAAGGAGTTCTTGAACATTACAGCTATTCTGCCACCCCTTCTGGTTGTACGATCAGCCCTGATGATGTTATACCCAGGAGGGATAATTTCCTCATCCTTGGTGCTTGGTTTGAGCCAAGTTTCTGATAAACACATTATGTCAGGGGAGTGGATATCAAGCATGGCATGTAAGCTATGGACTTTATTATTAATGCTTCTAATATTGAGATGAAGCAAAAAGAGGGAGTCCGCTGGTCTACTAGCTGCATGGAGGAGGTTAGGGCCTAGGTCACTATGAGGGCCTGGGTTAGGGTGGATATCGCCGTCATTAGTGATGGATTTTTTCAAATATTCTAGTATTTTTTTGTAGTCTAGTAAGTAGTTTAAGCTGTTCCCTTAATGAGGATACTTTTGGGTATCTAAGAATAAGGTGTGTACTTTTAGGGATGAGGTGAGTAGCAGAGTAGAGAGAGGGAGGGATAAGAGTAGTGGTATTTTGGGAATACAGGAAGGTCTGACCCTTGGGAAGGTAGACTCCTGTTAGGGCTTGTGTTTCATAGGTTGTTAAGAGATACGGTAAAATGAGGAGTAAAAGTACAAGGGGAAGGGTGGTAAATGAGTTTCTGTCCATCCATGGTGCTGGATAAGGTCTCTGCGTAAATAGGGCTAGGGGAGGTACCTAGGTCCGCAGAAAGCTGGAGGTAATAGTAGGGTGTGATAATTGGAGAGAGTTAGGTAGGTGGGCAGAGTTGGTTTAGTGGTAGGGAGTGGCAGAGAGATGGAGGGGGGAGGAGTGGACAGTTTTGATTGGGTAGTGGTAAAGGGGATGGGCTTGATGACCAAATAAATGTAGAGGTAGTGGGGGCGGGTGGGAATAGGGGGCAGGGAGGGAGCAGCCCGAAGCCAGGCGTGGCGGAGCGGGACTACCACAGGATTTCCTGGGTCTTAAAGGAAACCAGGTTTAATGGTAGCTACCTGAGTTTTTATTTTTTTTTTTTTCTCTTTATTTATTTTTTAGTAGAAGGAACCTGTGTTCAGATATTAAACGTCTTAGACCTACTCCCTGATATAATGGGTCTAAAGGGCGGTTCATCTATATTCTTGTGAATTTTAGGAATACCCACTAGAAGCTAATACAGGATGTTCAACCTTAATATAAGTGTAGATGTCATTATTGGTCCTGTTATCTAGTAAGTATTCTTCAATACATGTGTCTATTTTTCTATACCCTATGTTGATCTCATTCAAGGACAACATAGAATAATTTCCAGAATTATGTAGTAATTCATGTATCTTACAAGTGTATAAAAAACTGTCATAGATGACTGCACCCCCACCCCCCTTAACTGGTTTCATGATTCTGATGTTACTAGCACATCTTAATTCCTGTAATACCCTGCTCTCTTCTTTTGTTAAATTAGAACTAATCTGATGTCCATCAATTTGTCTATCCAACTTATAAATCTGTTTAGTCACTACTTTATCAAAAATAGAAATGGTGGGGTGCATAGGGGGTATATTTTGACTACTGGGATGAACGGCTCTGCATGAGAAATGTCACCCACTGTTTTTTTGTCTTTAAATAAAATAGCCAGGTTAAGCGTTCTCACATATCTTTTTATTTCACAAATACAGTCCACTAGGTTGAATCTTTTGGTGGGAATAAATTTAATCCCCTTAGATAGTAGATCAAAGTGTCCAGTATTTAAAATGTAGTTTGTGTAGTTGTATATATTAAAGTTCCTGTAGGTGTGAGTAACACCATCCTGTAGGATACCTACATTATCATTACTGGACTCGTCTATTGTCTCAGTAACAACTGAACCAGAATTTAACGTGGGGTCCTTGGATATGGATGGTAGTGAGGGTCTCTTCTGTAACCCCTCGTCCACTTTCTCTCCCTCCCCTTGTGTTCTCCATATAAAAAATCAGAGTTAGCATTTCCATCAGAACTAGATTGTTTATATGTAACCCCTCGTGGGTCCCTCCCCACCACATGCTCCAGAGACCTCAATCTCATTACCACAATCAATAAAACATGCTGGAGGGACAGGTTCATAACCTAGAGACTGCCCATGCTCTGTAATACACTTCTCATACATGTCAAGAAGAGCACCTCACTGGCCCTCTTCAAGAGAAATCTTGATGAGTGGATAGGAAATGGAAAGTTCACCCCAGGGATCACTCCAGTAGCTCTACTTGATACAGGTAATGGGAATGAACGTTGGGCAGCACAATGCCAGGGCACTTCTATGGGCTAGGTTTCTTAAAGCTCCAGGGCCATTACCTAGTACACACCTATGAACCATAATGCCCCATTCCATCCTCATTACCTTAGATTGAGTTTGTTATCATGGGTCCCTATCAGTTGATCGAGTTTTCAGAAACTTGAACTCCATATGGTCGAGACCATGTGATCGAGTTTTTGAAAACTCAAAGCTTTTGAATGGAGATCTCAGTACAGTGAGGATCGGATAACATACCCTTTTCCTCACTGCACTGTGATGTTGGAGTTGGTATATATAATTTTCAGGGTTGCCGGTGGGCTTGCCCACCTTGCAAAAACATAAAAAAGTAGACCTTTGTGCTTCTTTTGGGTGTTCGAGTTTTCGGAAGCTCAATCTTATAATCTCTTCGATATTTTCAAGTTTCTGAAAAGTCAATCATCTGACACAGGCCCATATATGTATGTATATACACACACACACACACACACAGACACACACACACACACACACACACACACACACACACACACACACACAGACATACACACACACACACACACACACACACACACACACAAATACACCATCTCTGACATCACACTGCAGCAGGAAAGAGCAAATTCCCCGATCACCACTGTAAAGCGATCTCGATCACAAAAAAAAAATTCGATAAACTTATTTTTCATCAGCTGTACTGGCTTTTTCTATTCGTTAACTTAATGTTTGACAAAATATATGTAATTCCTAATATATATATATATATATATATATATATATATATATATATATATATATATATATATATATACATATATATATATATATATATATATATATATATATATATATATATATATATATATATATATATATATATCAGATATATAATGCAAATATCATGCTAAGAATAGACATTGGTGAACTTGCTTTTATTACAGAAAGGCCCATTGCTTCAAAATCTGAAGTCAATACTTTTTTAAATATTGATATGTATCAGAATCTGTTGAAATAAAAACTTTGGTGTTTGCTACAGCACAAAGATTTTATGAGACTTAATTAGTAATATCAATTATGTAAGAGTGTTATGGAATGATACAGTAACAAAAGTCTCTTGAACCATGAACGAACAAGCAGATGCTTTTAATGACACTCAGTTATACAGTTAAAACATAGAAACGGTAGTAAAACTTTCACCGGGTGATTTTATTAGGCTTATAAATCACATCAGTCTCATAATCCTTATTTTATACACAATAAAGTCATGTGACATTAAATTAATGCACCTACTGCTGTAATTCCCTCAAAACAGGCTTTAAAGTGACAATACCATTTAATCCTGGTAGTACGTGAGCTCTAAGTCCAAGAATCCATTTGAGCTCTTTATTTTCTGTTAAGTGCACTATATCCCCACCTCTTAAAGTACAAAGGTAAAATCATGGACTTAAAATTGTGTTTCATCAGTGTCATTAATAATATGTTTAAACAACGCATCTGTAATATTGCCTAGGTTGATGTCATACATATGATTACTTATTCTTTCTTTCAACGTTCATTTAGTCATGCCTACATAGTACGCTGTACATTTTGTATATTTAACCATATATACCAAGTTACAAGTATCACAGTTACCATATGCTTAAAGTATAAACATTTTGCCAGTGACCGGATGTGTAAAAGGTTTGTCAGTCTGTATATATACATGCAGTTAACACATTTGTTGCCTTTGTAGGTGCCTTTTTTAGAACTATTAAATATAAAAGGATTCTTAGGTTGTTCCTTGTAGCATAGTCTATTCTTTAAAGTCATATTTCTTTTGTAACCGAAGCTTGGTTTATCATTAAGAACATTCCTTGATTTTGGTATATCAAGTAGAATGGGCCAGTATTTATATATTATATTTTGAACTGCTTTTGTGTTCTTGTTAAATGTTAGCATGCATCTTTGACTGCTATTCCTCTGTCTACTTGTAGGTTGTATAGAATTACCATTAGAGAAAATTGGTTGAGCTAATGTTTTGTATGTTTCTTTGCTGTAACACTGAGTATGGTTAATATCATCAGTTCTATAGCCCCTATCAATAAAACCTTGTGCTGTGCTGCCTGGCTGCATCTCCATTTTGTCATGTTAGGTGTTTAATTTAGCAACATGCAGCATTTGATTCTTAACTACATTATTGAAAACAAAAGAAGGGTGCATGCTGATCCTGTGAAGATAAAAGTTTCTCTTCACAGACTTTTTAAAAAGTGTAGTAGCAATATCCCAATACTCATCTTTAATTAAGTTATGTCGAAAAAGTTAATCCTATGTGACGAAATTTCATTTTTAAATTTCAAGAACTGCATACTTTCTGATATATATATATATATATATATATATATATATATATATATATATATTCATGAAATTCAATAAAAGTTTCTAATGGACCATGCCAAACTATAAAAGGGTCATCCACAAATTTTCTGTAAAACTTAACCCTATTGTAATAGGGATTTACATCTGACAAAATGTACTGCCTTTCTCAAATTAATATAATAAAGGGCTTTTCATCCAGAAAAAAAGGAGGTCATTGTCTCACTGTACTCATCCCTCATTAGACACATTATAGAATACAACTCCCCATTTGGTATGTACCTCTCAAGACATCTTTACGAACTGGAAAGACCGCAGAAATGCCTCACTAAAAGAATCACAGGCCTAAAGCAGATGCCCTATGCTGACCGCGTTAAAAACTCTAGCTGTACTCTGTCACATATCGTCTACTCCGAGGCGATCTCTGCTTAACATACAAGGCCATGTCAAACCCAGAGCTGTTGGACATGCTACACTTAAAGAAATCCCAATCCCTCAGAGCCACATGCTCCAGGGATCTAAACCTTGTCATCACAATAAACAAAACATGCTGGAGGGATAGGTTCCTTACCCAGAGACTCTCCAGACTCTGCAATAGACTGCCTATACATGTCAAGCAGAGCACTTCTTTGGCCCTCTTCAAAAGGAAGCTTGATGATTGGATGGGAGAAAGGAAATTCACCCCAGGGATCACGTCAGTCGCCCTTCTAGACAGCGGTCCAGGGAAGTAAATAGTGTGGGAAGAAATAGCCAGGGAATTATTATGGCTAGGCTTGTATAGGACCTAGGGCCGATAACGTAGTACCAACCTATGAACCTATGAACCTATATTGGTTACTGGTGTGCCCATCACTACTCCCTTTCTCTGCTTGTTGAGGCGAGTTTGAAAAAGAAAAATATTATTTGTAAAGACCAAATGCAGTAATTGACATAGGAAGTCAATATGCACTAGTTGTGTATGCAGAATAATCTATTAGATATTGTTTAACATATATATACCTATATGGTTGGTTATAACAGTAAATAATGAATCTACATCGAGTGCAGCAATTTGCCAATCCGTTAAGTACTGCTTACAAATTTTAAATGTAAAGACAAGATAGCTGAAGAATGTGTACGTTGTATTTTGTGAATTTCCTCTTACTTCACTAAAATAACCACTACAAAATTCAAGAATTTACATGGAAGGATTTTACAATTAATGTCACTCAGATTTAATAATTGAGGTTAAACAGAAGAGACAGACAATGCCTAAATCTGTGCACATTTTCTTTTTTACAGAGGGTCTGAAAAAGTACTCGGGCTTCATCTCAGGAAGCTGTTAAGCTATTTTATAACTTTTTTCTCAAAGTGTTACCTGATGTTTTGTCATCTACTACAAGTGCTTGAGCCCTAATCATGTAAAAAACACTGTCTCAAAGTCAGGGGTCAAGCATCTTGTAGCCCATGTGGTCTACCACTCATGTCTGAATTCAAATATGAGTTCAGTCAAGCAGCTATGGGGAGGGAGATTTTAGGGCAAGGGATCACAAAGGCAGTGTTAGGGTTAGGGAGCAAGATGGGAGTTTTAGATTTAGGGAGTGGGAAGGGAGTTTTATATTTTGGGACAAATCATGGAATTTAGATTCAGGGAGGGGGTTGGAGTTCTAAATTTAGGGAGCGATCAGAAACTTTAATATAAAGGGAGGAGTGGGAAAGGACTACATCTTATTCTGAATCACTAAGATGAACAAACGAGGAGTCATGAACATTTAACTACTCCATTAGCATACATCTCCACCTGTGAGACCACTCTCCATATTCAGGTCCCCAAACATCAGTGGTAGAACAGTCTCTGAATTAGAAAGGCTTGGCATGATACAGGTACCTTCCAAGCTAAGGCTTGTGTATCAAGCTAAGCCTTTCTGAATCCAATTAACTATGTTTTCCAGTACTTAGTCTGTATTTGGGATTTACCAGCATTTTCATTGGGAACTGGATAATCAAGCCCTTGCCTATGACTCATAGAAGAAAACAGGACATAATGCATTTGCAACAATGTGGAATCATTAAGGTTGTCAATGAGAGAAAAGTGTTAGGAAAGTATTTGAGAGAATCATCAACCTTAAGGGAGTCGAGAGAGGATTAGTTGGTTTGCTTAAGCAGTTGAGCTTATGGATGGAGAAATCAAAGTTGAATCATCTTTTGTTTTAAAATATATTAGAGGTAGCCCTTTCAATAAAACAATGCATAAATGAGGAGTAATCTAGACATATAGGATTAATGCCAAATAAATAATAACATACCATGAACAAAGTTTAATACTTCAAGTATGCCATTGAATGGTTGTTGATTTTATACATGCAGACATGCTCACACACACCACTGAAACACGCATGCATGCATATGAGTATAAATTCATAGCAATGAGATTATCCATTAGATGTGGTTAAAAGCCTAATGCTCTTCATTATCCTAAAGCTGCCTTTCTATCATCATAACTTTCAAGATAATGATGGGACACCTCATCCCAATCCTTTCACAATACTACTTCTCACAGTCGCTCAGCTTGATCCTTGTTGCTTAAGACTGAGATGGTGGGACACTTACCAAAAGTAGTGATTACAGCTAACAGCAGAAAAACAGAGTCCTCCATCGTTAATCCCATCCTGGGACTCCATAGGAATGACTGACTGCAAATAAGTCATAACACGCTATCTGCGCCATATTACTCATGTGTGCTCACCCTAACCCTTCCACTGCCCCAACCCTATCCCTATACATTGTTTGTTTGTGTCTTTCGGCTTTTCCTGGCTAGGGGTTGCCACAGCAGAACTCCGGTCCGCTAATGATCGGCAGTAGATTTTTACGTACTGGCTTGCCGGGCCTAACGCACAACCTTCAACGAAGGAACGCCCATTCACGCATGTCGCTACACAGAAGACGCTCTAACTGAGAATTGAACGGGCAACGTCTAACTGTGAGGCGACAATGCTACCGGTACTAAAAACATTTTCCCTAACATTATCTGTACACAAAACAAAAGGACACAGAACACACACAACACCAAACATGCAAAACAGTAAATCTATCTCTTTACCTGACTCTTACCCTAACCTAAACTCTAGCTCACACATACACGTGTACCAACCACTATAATATTTTCAGTCAAACATTGCTTTTCTTGCACACTCCTACTTAAAAAACACAATAAAAATGACTATTCAGTCAAATGTACTTTCCATATATTGTGCTTTCACTGTTTTTCACTCCCCAAAAACTTTTCAGGCAACTCTGCATTCAATATTTCTTGCTGTAACCATATATATATATATATATATATATATATATATATATATATATATATATATATATATATATATATAGACTACTGTATTATCTGGATTCTTGCTTCAAATACTTAAAAAGAATTACGAAGGTGTTCAATGTCAAATTGTTTGTTGTCACCATCTACGGGAATTATTTAATACTGCAGCTCCTTGGACACATAATACAGGATTATCCCAAATTCTGGATGTTTCTAGGGTTTTGTAAAGAGTGTTGCGTTAGAATGAAGTAGACATACCAGGCAACTCTAGACAAAAATGCAAACTACTTTTTTTTTTGCACATTAAAACAGAAAACTATTCTATAGAAGACCTAAATCATTATCATGCAAATATTTGATAAGATTTTGATAAATGGTTTAGATTAACATCTGCTTTAGAAAGTGTACTGTATTTAACAAACTGAAGTATTATTTCTCAACATGATTTGCCATGTTTAGGGTTATGCTATGTGCATTATTTGAATTGTGTTATGTCATTGCTTAATTATAAAATGTCCACTATAACTTGCTGTTTTCTTGTTTTTGTTATTTACTTTTGTCTTTGACTTACCACCCCAGAAACCCACAGAGAATTGGACTTCCTAGCTAAACATTCCTGATTAACAATTGTAAATGAATAAATGACATGCAAAACAAGCGTTTCACATGGTATTTTTGAGCTTCTTCTTAGGACATCTAATTAATAGTCCTACCTGTAGATCATTGTGTGTATTGTACCTAGTCAGCCACTGTAGCTAGATAGCACATGCATATAAGTTACTGAGCACATGCAAGATCAGTGACATTTTGTATAGTCAGCCAGACTGAATGCAGGCATGAATGGAGGTATGCATACGAGCGTGTTTAAGTAATGAGTCAGTCAGACAGCTTAAATGTATGTTCCAGTTACAGCTCCTGATGTATTTATGTACAATCAACAAATCTGAACTCATCATAGTGCCTCAGTGTCTCATTTGAATACACGAGACATGCAACATGGTGTCCCAGAATGGGAACCGAACCTGCTTCAGCTCACAAACCATGAGGCACACAGAAGTGGAGGAATATACATGAGCCAACTCGCAAACAGGTCAGAGTTTACTCAAAGGTACTTAAACTCGTTTAAATGATTTTCAGTTGCCGAATGTGTAGCAAAGCATTCAAAATGTTTGAAATAATTACTAAGATAAACAAAATGTCTGAAATAGTGACATACTGATAAAGGTATTCGAGATAAATATAAAAGTGTTCAAAATAATTTTTGAAGTGTTAAAATGTACGAAAAGGCTAAAATGACCGCATTTTTTTACAATGTCCTACTGTTTCACATTAACTGAAACATCTTGAAGTATCCAAAGTGTTCGCAGTGTTAGGGCTTTTTAGAGAGATTGTTGTGCATTTGAGCATAATTACAAGTACCTGGTCAATGTATTTTGTTGTTATGGCAGTGGGATTTCACAGACCTGGACCGCTAGTGTTTGATAATAATATTGCTGGGAATTGGCGAGTGTTTGAGCAAGAATATGACATTTTCATACAGGCTGCATTTTCTGATAAAGATGCATGTACAAAGGCATTCATACTTCTTAATTTAGCTGACTCAGAAGCCATTAAGAGGGAATGTTCATTTGTGTATGCCCCTGCTATGTATGCAGGGGAGGAGGAGAAATGCCATATTGTGATACAGGCTAGAATGAGGGAAGACCCTGAGTGCTTAAAACATAAATTTAGAGAACTATGTAACCCTCAAATGAATATTACAACAGAAAGGCACATGTTTTACACAAGAAATCAAAAGTCTGGTGAAACTATAGCAGCATATATTACTGACTTAAGAAATAAAGCAAAAACGAACAGATTTGGAGATCCGAGAAATGAGTTGATAAAAGACAGGCTTGTGTGAGGTGTTAATAATGATGCAATGAGAAAGATTTTGCATCGAGACAGTGATTTAACATTGAACAAAGCCATTGAGATTTGTCAAATATATGAGATTACAGAAAAGCATACGAATATGCTTACGAATGAGAAAAACATGCACGCAGTGTCTGTTGTTGATAGTGTACAACATAAAGCTAAGATGAAAAAGAAATATAAACCAAATGGAGCCGCAACATCCAACCTCATTGTTAGCTGTTGGAATTGAGGAGGCAGTCATGAACCTCAACGAGAGAAGTGTTTAGCCTTTGATCATCAATGTCACAAATGTAAAAAGTGGAATCATTTCAAAAGGCTTTTCAAGTCTAAGGTAGCACACACTTTTACTAAAAGAGAGCATCTGAAGAAGCAGGTAGATCAGAGAGCTGTCAGCAAATGTTCTATGTTGATGGTGTCTCTGTGATTAATGAAACAGTTAACACAGCAAATTATCAGTTGGCAGCAAAGAGTGAAATATTTTGTACTCTTTGGATTAATGGGAAATGTGTAGAGCTTAAAGTAGACACTGGATCCAAGTGCAATGTTATATCAGCACAAATATTTGCCAAAGTCAGAGCTGGTGAGAAACTTGATTCAGCAAATTATAAGAAAGTAATTATTTATGGATGTGAAGAGATTCAAACTGACACAGTAGTTCTCATATGCCATTCTGCTGGAAATAACTATGACTAGCAGTTTTATATAATCAAAAGACACATCATGCAGTCATTGTTAGGCCTCAAAGACAATTTGAGAATGGGACTGATGTTATTTAATAAAGAGGCCCACCATATAAGTCTGAACAACAACAATGATAGTTTTACACAGAATATTTTTAGTGGATATGTTGATATTTTCACGGATGAGCTTAGCAAACTTCGAGTCACATATTTCATGAAGTTAAACCATGAAGTAAGTCCAGTTGTCAGACCAGCAAGTAAGGTTCCGGTAGCAATGCAGACCAAAGTAAAAGCAGAGCTTGACAAAATGGTGAATTTAGGTGTAATAACCACAGTAAAAGAACTGACTAAATTGGTATCCTCCATGGCCGTAGCTCATAAGAAAAGCTAAGATGGTATCTGAATATGCATTGATCAGAAAGATTTAAACAAAGCGCTTAAATGTCCTCATCATCTAATGTGCACTGTAAATGAAGTAGCCGCTCTCATGCCAAATGCCACTTTTTTTTCTGTCTTAGATGCAAAAAGTTCCTTTCGGCAAATTATGCTGGATCACAGATCTTCATTGTTAACTACTTTCAGTACACCATTTGGTAGACACAGATTCTTGAGAATGCCACTTGGGATAAATTCTGCCAGTGAAGTATTTCAGCATGGGATGGAACAAAATTTTTTCTGGTTATTCATGTCCTAGCATAGTAGACAACATTACTGTAGGGGCAATAGCGAAGTTGAAGATGATAGAAACCTCAAGAAAGTTCCAGAGTATGCACATAAAGTCAATCTTAAACTGAATCCTCAGAAGTGTAAATTCAAACTGAAAGAAGTCACTTATGTGGGTCATTTGTTTACCAGTTCTGGCTTACAAACAGATCTGTCTAAGCAAGCAACAATTCTTGAGATGCAGTGCCAGAAAATATCATATCTTTACAACGTTTTCTTGGTATAGTCAACTGTTTAGGAAAATTCATCCCTGACCTGGGTGAGCTTTCAGCACCATTATGTGAGTTGACACATAAAAATGTAAACTGATCCTGGTTGGAACAGCACCAAAAAGCATCTGATGTTCTGAAACAGAAAATTGCCAGTCCACCCATATTGAGATATTATGATGTTCACAAATCTGTAACTCTTTTGTGTGATTCAAAGTATGGTCTTGCTGCAGCATGTCTTCAAGAACGCATACCAATAGCCTATGCATCCAGAACTTTAATAACCCAAACTGAAATGCAGTATGCATAAATTGAAAAAGAGCATTTGGCAGTAGTGTTTGCATGTTCGAAGTTCAGTGATTATATTTATGGCAAACCTGTTCAAATAGAGACTGATTAGTGACAATCCTGAGAAAGCCAATACATATACCTGCAGCAACTGATATTAAAATCGCAAAAGTACAATTTCAATATTGTCTATACAAAAGGCAAATTTCTATACCTTGCTGATGCTTTGTCAAGAGTGCCCATACAACGGAACAGCATGACAATAAGAAAGCAGACTTTGAAGTCATGGAAGTCAAGCATTTTCCTCATCACGTCTTGATGCACTTAGAAAGAACATAACTTCAGACCCAATTCTTCAGAAGCTGAAATTTTATCAGTCATGGATGGCCAGCAAGACACACTAGTTTACCACATGATATACAGAAGTATTTTCCACGTCTTTTGGGTTTCTAATACCATGACGGGAATAGTCTCCGTTCCTAAGTCAAAGTATGATTAAAGTTCATGAAATTAGTATTGTTTCAAATTTTGATGTCAGCCAGTAGTGCTCTTAGCAGCACCCGCAATGTGCCCAGTAATGACTCCTTCTGCAGTTTGTATGGAGTTACATGTATTGGTAACATATCTAAATACAATTGTAAATTATTTTTTATAAGACCCATTGCTCCTACTACTATTGGAACTGTCTGGGTATCTTTCTTCCACATTGCTCTCATTTCTGCCTGCAGATCCTGATATTTTATGACTTTGTGTCTCTCTGTATACAAGACACTGTAGTCACTGGATGTGGCAATTTCAATGATCAATGCTACTTTTATCTTTTCTTGGACCACTGTATCCAGTTTTCTAGCATCCATCTTTTGAACTGTTGGTAATGAGTGATCCCATGTGATATAAACTTCATAAACTTCATTTCATATGATGCTTTGTGGCTCATCCTTCCAGTGTTTTTCATCCACTTCATTACCATAATGTTTGCACAATCCCCAGTGCAACAGTTGCACCACATTATTATGCCTTTCAGTATACAATCCTTCTGCCATTAGTGTGTCGCAACCAGCAACAAGGTGAGTGACTGCTTCCAATTAGGTTTTAAAAAACCTACATTTGCCTGTTTCTCCCACATGTTCGTCGCAACCAGCAACAAGGTGAGTGACTGTTTCCAATTCAGTTTTACAAAACCTACATTTGTCTGTTTCTCCCACATGTTCAATGGACTTTGTAAACCAGCATGTACGTAGCCCACTATCTTGGACTGCCAATATTAACCTTTCATTTCTTAGTTTGAATTCACCTCTCCTTAACCATTCCTGCATTTGTTCCTGATCAACGAGGTTCTTCCAGAAGTTTTCTATACTTATAACTATATTTATGTTTTTCCACATTTCTTGCCTTCTCATCTGGTCCTTCACCTTATAGTCTTTCTTTTGTTTTTTTTGGTGCATTCAGTTGCTGTCTGTTTTTATCTACTTCTGGTTTGATTTCCATTCCTGCTTGACGTCGATATGCTTCTGCTAAATTAAACAGAGAAGTCATCTTAGATTTTTTCTCCTCATATTTCAAAACTTTCACTACATTTGGATCTTGTGAGGTCAGTAGATATCTGTGGAGTCCCACAATTGCAGATCTATACATGTAATCAATTTCAAGGAGGCCCATTCCTCCGTCAGAATGGGGAATATATAATCTTGGTATATACTGAGTTTTATAAATCATTTGGTGAGCATGAAGCATGCTTCTTGTTTTAATATCCAATCTATCCAACACTTTTTGGGGCCAGTCAATCACTCCAAAATTGTAAGTTAGGACAGGAAGAACAAATTGATTTATAGCTTGGATCTTGTTCGTAGATGTCAATGCTGTTCTCAGGATTAATTTAAGTCTTCTAAAGCATTCCTTACTGAGTTTTATTCGCATATGTTCATGTTTTATTGCTGATCCTTCATCAATTCCCAAGAATTTATAAACTCCCTCTTGCTCAAGTTATTTTATATCACATTCTTATCCCAAAATTATTTTTCCTGGTGCTGGAATTTTCCTGCTTTAAAGGTTGCTTTTGCACATTTATCAAGACCAAAGATATTCTCATATCATCTGAAAAAGTCTTGACAACCTGCAGCTGTGCTTTCAGCTCCTCATCTGATGAGCTATACAGTTTTAAATCATCGACAAAGAGAAGATGAGAAGTCATTAGACTTTGTTGTTTTCTTGGTGCCAAATTATAGCCATGGCCTAAGCTGTTAAGTAAGCAGCTTAATGCATTAATATCAAGGCAGAACAGCAACTGTGACTCTGTCTGGAATATCCCCCTTTGAATTTGTATCCCTGGAATAATAATCTATTCTTTATCATGGTTTAATTGCAAAATGGTCTGCCATTGTTTCATGGTTACTGTAATGTAGTCAGTCAGTGTAGGGTGTATCTTACACATTTTAAGCACTCTTATCCATGAATGTCGGATACTATCAAATGCTTTTTTGTAGTCAATCCATGCCATATTTAGATTCTTCCCCTTTTTACAGTTCTCCACTATAACTTTAACAACAAAAGATCCTTTGTTCCATATGACTTTCTTTTATTGCCCTTTTGTTCTACTGCCATAATTGAATTTTCTTCTAAATGACTATAAACTCTGTCGGCGTCAATTCCCATGTATAGTTTATATGTCATCGGAATGCAAGTTATTGGTCTATAATGTTTAGGGTAGCTTGTGGGTTCACTCTTAAGTAAGAGCATTGTTTTGCCGGTTGTTAGCCGGTGTGGTGTCTGTTCGGGGTGCACATATAAATATTTCCTACTGATGGCAAAATTCTTGTGCAAAGATGTTAATACTTTTAACCAAAAGTTAGGTACTGCATCTGGGCCTGGGGTTTTCCAGTTAGAGGTTTTTCTTAACGTTGTTTCAATGTCTCTGGCTGTTACTTCATCCCATTTCATATCCTGTACCTTTAAACTTCTTATTCTTTCTTTTACTTCTTCTCTCCATTTAGCATCTTTGTTATGCTCCACAGGATCATCATAGATACTTCTCAAAAATGTATCTACTTCTTCTTTTTTTGGTGGTCTTTCCTTTTACCTTATTTCCCAGTTCTCTGTAAAACTTTTTTGGGTCATCAATAAATTGCTAAATGTTATATAGTCCTATCTCGCAATTCTTGCTGGATTGGTTCGGAGCCGATATTCGACTCCATCTTGGCCGATACTAAAGCTCGAGAGCTTTTACTGGCCTGAGGCTAACCCCTATCCCATGGTGCCTCGCAGCAATTCCCCAGATCTCATTTGCCGCGAAAGCTTCAAGGTTGTCTCCTTACTGGCTCATTGGCTAAGTAATAGATTTATTACTAAATCTTGTCTTTTTTTCCAACCTTTTTTTCTTCTTCTTTATATTCTTATTAATAATATCTTATTGTGTGACTGTTCTGAGAATTTGACCCCTATTTTTCCCTATAGGATTGTTTACGTTAGAGGGCCTTTCCTCCCTTGTGTGTGTGTCTTAAAAAAAAAAAAGTTTACAATATATGATTCATCTCTTTTTAGACCTCAGGTGAAAGAGACCTTGACCAGGTGTGAGCAGGAAGGGAAAACCTTATTTGCCGTCGGAGTCCATTTCTCCCTCCCATCTAGACCCTATCCCAAGGGTAATATGGAGGGGAAAATGTGATTCTGTAAATCCCAAAAAGGTTTCCCTCAGGCACAAGGTCAACCCTCCCCTAGAGGCAGAGGGGGAGGATATAATGGAAGATGCCATCCTCACAGCAGAGGAGGTCTGCAACACCAGGGAGATAGAGAAACCTTCTCTGATCATCCCTTCCATTGCCCCTGAGGGTTGCCTGACTGTCCATCTCTGGAGGCAGTCGGGGGGTCATCTATCACTGTACCCACCCACCTGGCTAAACATTTCGCAAGATCGTTGGGTACACACTATAATATCCAGAGGTTATCTGATCCCCTTTGTTTCTGACCCCCCAGTAAACTTATCTCTACAAGATGTGCCACCCATTCAACTAGACCGTGCAACATCAGAGGTCATCTCATTGCTGCAAAAAAGAGTCATCCAAGAAGTCCCCACAGAGCAAATAATATCCAGAACTTACTCTCGATTCTTTTAGTTCCAAAAAAGACAGGGGACTGGAGATCAATTCTAGATCTCAGCAGACTCAACAAGTCCATAAAGAAATCGAAGTTCTGAATGATCACTCTGCAGTCGATATTTCCCTTTATTGGGAAAGACAATTGGATGTGCTCAATAGATCTTCAGGACGCATACTAACACATCAAAATGGACAGGTACTCCAGGAGACACACCTCCGGCTGGGAGCCAGTCATTTTCAGTTCCGAACACTGCCCTTTGGTCTCACTAAAGCCCCCAGAGTGTTCACCAAATGTATGGCAGTGGTAATGACTCATCTGAGACATCAAGGATTCCAGGTGTTTCTGTACCTAGATGACTGGCTCCTCACTGCTACTACCAAGCATCAACTCATCAGAACCAGGGACGAGACTCTATCCTTGTGCCCCACTTTAGGCATTACAGTCAACCTAAAAAAATTAGCCTTATCTCCTTCGCAGCACATTGTATTCTTAGGCTTAGAAATAGACTCAACCACTATGTCAGCAAGACTAACACCAAAAAGAGGCAAATCTCTATGCAACCATGTCAAATCCTTGCTAAACAGTCACAATGTTCAGGCCAGAGTAGTCCTTCAAGTCCTAGGGACTATGGCTTCCTCCATCCTATTAGTTCTTCTAGACCATCTACACACAAGAGTACTTCAGTGGCTACTATTTGCCCAATGGTTGATGCAGGATCTTCCCTTGTCTCATCAGATTTTCATCATAAACACCTGCAAGAAGGATCTGACATGGTGGTTCCATACAAAACAGCTTCTCTTAGGTCATCCGCTTGTTCCTCCCCTAGAGAAAGCAGTTTTGACCACGGACATTTCCCAGATAGGGTGGGGGGGCATTATCTGGGAATGACGGTCCAAGGTACTTGGCAGAACCGCTAGATTCACTTACACATCAATGTCCTGGAGATGAGAGCGGTGCTATATGCGTCGCAAGCACTTCACAGCTCTCTTCCCACTGGGACAATTGCGATCCAGTCAGATGTGTCTGTCATGTGGTACATAAACAATCAAGGGGGAACTAAATCTTACCTGCTTTGCCGAGAAGCCTTAAGGGTTTGGAAATGGGCGATAGATGGACACTCAACATTTTCTGATAGAAATGCACATCCCGGGGAAGTCCACTGTGATAGCAGACAAACTCAGTCAAGCAATTCTGATGCTTCATGAGTGGTCCCTGAATGCAGAAGTTGTGAAAGAGATCTTTCACAGATGGGGCCAGCCTTGCTGCAACCTATTCACCACACACCTGAACACCAAATGCAGCAGCTACTTTGCCATAATTCCCAATCTGGGGATGTCACCCAGGGATGCTCTAGTCCACGATTGGCCTCCGGGACTTCTTTATGCCTTCAGACCCTTTCCTCTCATCCCAAAGGTAATACAGAAAGCAAAACAGTTGAGGAGTACGCTGATCCTCATTGCTTCTTACTGGCCTCGACAAGTCTGGTTTCCCTTCCTATGGCCCTCCCTTTTGGAGGAACCATGGATTCGGGAACCATCTCCAGACCTCCTGATTCATCAGTTGGGGAAGTTCCATCCCACCATCCACACCCTCAAATTGACAGCATGGCTGCTCCAGTTCCATGAATAGCCAGGTGCGTTTCCCTCTCCCCTTCAGTCAAGCACATTCTGATTTCTTCCCATAAGCCTTCCACTCAGAAGTTATACTCCAGCAAATGGAAACGGTTCTCTATTTGGGCTATAAACCAAGGCTTAGATCTCTATACAGCTCCTATAGAATCTATTTTGTCCTTCCTTGCCTCCATTTTTTCATGAAGGAGCTGCAGCTGCTACAGTCAGAGTTCACTTAGCTGCCATTTCTAATTTCCATTTTGGCTTCATGGGAAATCCCATCATGTCACACTCTTTGTGTAAAACCTTTTTGAATGGAGTTCTTCTCAGGCCTCCAATAAAACAACCATCAGAACCCTGGGACCTGAACTTGGTTCTCACATCTTTAATTTCTGCACCCTTTGAGCCCTCTTCTTCATTGGATCTGAAATTATTATCTTGGAAAACACTATTCTTAGTAGCCATAACCTCTGCTAGGAGAGTCTCAGAACTGCAAGCTCTTACTATTCAACATCCTTACATTGTTTTCCACAAGGATAGAGTCTCACTTAGGACAGATCCTTCCTTTCTTCCCAGGGTATGCTCAGAGCATAATCTTAACACTATTATTGAGCTACCAGTGTTTTTTCCAAATAATTCTAATAAATCTGAGTATAGACTACACCAGTTGGATGCTCACAGAATTCTAAGGTTCTACTTACACAGGACTAAAGAATTCAGAAAATCAGATCAATTATTTGTTTCCTTTTCAGACAAAAATAAAGGCTTGCCTGTTTCTAAGGTTACCCTTTCAAAATGGCTTTCAGACTGCATTTCCTTTACTTATCAGACTGCTGGCAAACAGTTACCCAACAAAGTAAAAGGCCATTCTACAAGGGCAGTATCTACTTCATGTGCCTTTAGATCTAGGCTCCCAATTGATACTATTTGTGCAGCAGCTACTTGGGCAAGACCACATACATTTGTCACTCATTACAAATTGGATTTGGCCTCCCGGGACATGTCATCCTTTGGATCCACTGTGCTGAAGAGTCTCTTCACTTGAGCCACCCGGGATAAAGGTGCTAGGGACGCTGTCCCATCCAGCAAGATTTACAGCGAGATAGGACTACATAACATAAAGAAGTTATGTACTTACCATAACGTTCCATGGTTGTAGTCCATCTCGCCTACATTCTTGCGTCCCTCCCTCCTGCCCCTTCCTGTTCCTGGAGGATCTGGTGGACTATACGTTATGCTGTCAGACCTGGTTGTAGTTGTTGTCCACCTGGCATGGATAATATTACACATTGTTTTGTCTGTATGTAGACAGTTTTTGATAGTTTCATAACTATTAGGTACTTATTGTTTTCTTGCAAACAAGATCTGGGGAATTGCCATGAGGCACCATGGGATAGGGGTTAGCCTCGAGCCTGTAAAAGCTCTCGAGCTTTAGTATCTGCCGAGTCATGGCCAAATATTGGCTCCAAACCCATCCAGCAAGAATGTAGGCAAGATGGACTACAAACATGGAACATTATGGTAAGTACATAACTTCTTTTTTTGTACTTTTCCCTTATATTTATCTGTGTATCTTCTATGTTTTTCTGCCTGTGTTGAAATTTTTAGTTTATTTGCAATAGTGCATGATAGATCCTGGTCTGTTCTAATACTGTGCATTGCTTTAATCACATCTATCTTTCTTAGCATTTTTGTTGATCTGTTCCCTCTTCTATAATCTTCTAACAATGACACTTCTTGTCTTAATTGCTTTATAGTTTTCTCTATTCAACACTTCCATGATGGTATTCGATTTCTCCCCTTCCTTTGCCTCAGTGCCCTGTGCTCTTGTGGTAGAACTTTATCAGTTATTAATTTAGCTGCACAGTAATATATCCTGTTTACTTCTGTTACATCACATGGATCTCTGTGGACAGTCCTCATTACTGCATTCATTTGTTTTATCAAACTTCTTACTTTTGGGGTTTTATTGACCTTCTGCAGTCTATTTCTCTCATTGATCTTAATATATCTATACATGTCCATTAAATCAAGCAACTCTTCTCTTAGCTAATTTTCTTCCAAACTGAGGGCACATCCCTTATTTTCCATTTCCTGTGGGCATTCTATAGAAAGTTCTATAGCATCTTCCTGTGGCACATTCTCTTTAATTTCATCCTGTGCCACCCGTTGCTCTGTCATATGAGAACTCACTGGCCTATCACTCCTCAACATCGACTGTATCAGAGTTTCCACAGTTTCCTTTTCCTTTCCTTGCTGTCTTGCTTTGAGTGAATGTTTATACTGGTCTCCGGTGGAAGGCTACAAAATATCTTGATATAGCACCTGACCAATTGCTTCCTGTTCTACTGATTCCCCCCTTAATTTGGATATCCATTGCTCTATCCTGTTGTGGTGCATTCTGCATTCCATTTTCTACACTACATCCTTCTCTTTGCAGCTGTTCCATAACCTCAGTTTCTATTTCTTTGACATCTCCATTGCTAATCTCTTTTTCTACTTTTCCTCTTAGTCTCCTTATTTTTTGTATTGTAAAGTTTTTCATACCAGGATTCCTTTGCCTGTACTTCTCTTCAAATATCTTTGGAGCTGCTGTTTTTGTATTAGTTAGATGTCCTTCAAGAATGCAACTGCAGTCATAACATGTGGGTTGTCCTGCCTCAGGCAGCCCTCGGTCGGCCGGATTCCAATGTCTGGGTCCGACGTCGGCTGATGTCGCATCTCTCTCCGATGTCAGAGTGGCTGGAGTACATAAGCATCAGCCGACGCCATTTTCTTCAGTCTTTCTTGCCGCGTGGTGCCAGAAGCAGAAGCAGTTCGCAAGTGCCGGTCGGTCAGCTCCTGTATTCTACGATACCGAAGTCATCAAAAAAGCTAAGTACCCCATTGGGGACCTTTTCTTGCCTCAGCCGATGTCAGAAATTACTGAAAAAGTTAACAATTGTCTTTCTTGTGGTAAACAAATACCTCATAAGGATTTCCACTCTTACTGCCTCCCTTGCCTGGGCCCAGACCACGACGTCTCGGCCTGTGTAGCCTGTGCTCGCTTCAACAAGCGCACTCTCAGGCGCCGGGCAGAGTTCGCTGAAGATTATTTCGGCGATAATTTTGCTTACACCATGCCGTCGGATCTTCCGACATCGCAAACTCCCAAAAAGCGAAAAGACCGGGACCGACATCCTCAGCCCGCGTCTACCACCGACTCCACGCCAAAACCTACCGCGAGTGCTCCGGTTCTCTCTGAGACGGTCTCTCCACTGCTCCGAACCGAAGACACCGCATTACCAACGACTCCGATTCCAGACATTACTCCGACGCCAGTTATAGATTTTCCTCCAGATACCGAAACCGAGGAAATGCCCGAGACCATTGCTGTAGACAAGGTCACTCCTGCACGTGGAGCTGCCAGGCCCCCTATGGCCATGTCCATTAAGGCCTACACTAGGGCTAAGGCAGCCAGCAAAACAAAGCATACTACTTCTAAATCCCTACCTCAGCCGACTCCAGAGACACAAATTATGTCCATGGCTGCTGATTTGATTTCCATGATTAGAGGTTCACAGGCCCATCCTGAGAGAGGATCCCAGCCTCCTCCTGATAAAAGGCCCCGGGTTGAACCCTCTGATCCTACTCCTTCAGATGAAGAGTCTGAGGGCTCTGTCCACTCAGATAGCCAGGAAGAGCTCTTCCAGACCTACGAGGACTCGGATGCAGAAGATTCCATCCCCTCGGCCTCTCCTCCTGAGGATATTTCTTTTGGGGAAGTTCTGCATACCATGAGGGAACATTTCAAGTGGCAAGGTCAGGAATATTCTGATTCTAGGAAACGCCTTAGGACTTTCCTTAAGAAGCCTCAGCACAGGCCCTTAGCTATTCCTCCTGTACTTGATGTTCTGGATGATTTGTATTCTGACTCTAGTGCTCCCCCTGATTCTCTTCCTCCTGCTCCGGCCAAGCCAGACAGGTATTACAGGGTCCCAGAAACTCATTCCCATTTATTCAGGGCCCATACTGCTGATTTGGAAACTATTTCACAGGGGCCTAAAGGAGTTTCAGCCTCCACCTCAAAAAATCCTTTGCCCTCCAACAGGGAAGCTAGGTCATTATAGAGGTGGGGCAGAAAGGTTTACACATCCACTACCTTATCTATGAGAGCCTTAAATTGCCTTTTTCATATGTTACAATATCAGGATTATCTGTTAGAAGATTTACAAAAAACATTAGCCACTCCTGATCCTTTAGACAGGAAAACTTTGCAGGAAGCTGTACATAACACTCAGCAAGTAAGCAATCACTTCCTGCAGTGTGGATATGATGCACTGGAAGCTTCATGTAGGGCAGCTATGACAGGGGCAGTCATTCATAGACATGCTTGGTTAAAAGATCAACCTCTACCAGATCATGTAAAAGCAAAACTTCTGGATGCTCCTTTGGAAAAGAACAAACTTTTTGGTGCAAATGCTAAGGATGTGTTAAAGACCATCGAAGAAAAAGCAAAATCAGTTCAGACTGTGAAAGATTTCCTCCAGGTTCAACCCCCCAGATTCAGTAGGAATTGGCCTTCAAAAAACTGGTCCTTTCCTAATCCAGAAAAGTTTCAAAGGGGTAAGAACAGATGTGGCCGAGGAAGAGGCCAATACAGAGGCCCTTACAGGGGACGACAATGGCAGCCAGGAAACCAAAGAAGTGACGCAGGGGTTTCACCTGCCCCACAACCACAATCTCAATGACTTTCCTCTACTCCCGCCTACCAGGGAACAACTAGAAGCTCCCTTGGGCGGGAAACTATCTTTGTTTGCAGAAAACTGGCACAGACTGACAAAGGACAAATGGATTTTGGACATTATAGACCGAGGGTACAGGTTTAATTTTCATACCTTACCAAGAAAACAAGGCATGCCAAACCTACCACAAAATCAGAGGGCAGAGGCTGTCAAGCAAATCACTCTGCTGACTCGAATGAAAGCAATAGAAAGAGTTCCACAACAAGAACAAGACCAGGGGTTTTACTCAAGACTGTTCCTTGTTCCAAGAAAAGAATCTCAATGGAGACCAATACTGGACTTGTCCGCATTAAACACCTTTCTCATAGTACCAAAGTACAAAATGCTGACTCTACAGCAACTCCTTCCCATGCTGGGCAAGGGGTCATGACTGATTACTCTGGACCTCAAGGAGGCATACCTGCATGTCCCTATCAGACACAGCTGCAGAAGATACCTCAGATTTCTTGCAGGGCCAGAGCATTATCAATTCTCAGCATTGCCATTTGGCTTATCTACTGCGCCCAGAGTATTTACAAAATGCCTGGCTTCAGTAATTGCTCATTGCAGGCTCCAGGGTATACAAATTTATCCGTACCTGGATGACTGCCTCATACAAGCGGATGACAAGTTGATGTTGACAAAAAACCTGGAATATGTCATACGATTACTTCAAGCTCTGGGATACACAGTCAACTTCCAAAAGTCAAGACTGCAGCCATCTCAGCAAATAATCTTCTTAGGAGCCAAACTAGACACAGCCTCTCAGATGGCTTACCTGACAGAAGACAAGCAAGAGAAGTTAACTCATTACTTCAAAGGTTTAGCAAAGCTCACCCAGATGACTGCAAGGAGATTCCTACAGGCCCTGGGTTACATGACATCCTGCATTCTCCTGGTTCCATTAGCAAGACTACACATGAGAAAGCTTCAATGGTACCTAAAAAGCATTTGGTCTCAACACAGCAACAACTTGGAGACAATCATACCACTCATCCCATGCCTACAAAAGGAATTCCTATGGTGGGCCTCGGTGAGCCAGGCAAACACAGGTATGTCATTCAAAAAACCACAGATAACACAGACCATGACTACAGACGTCTCAGACCTTGGATGGGGGGCGCACATGGAAGGCAGGTGTATACAAGGACAATGGTCTCCAAAGGAAACACATCTGCATATAAACCAAAAGGAAATGCTGGCAGTAATGCATGTCATCGAGGCTTTTCAACACCAACTCCAGCAAGGCCATTTAATGATACGGACAGACAACACCACTGTGATGTGGTACATAAACAAGCAGGGGGGCACCCACTCTTACCCCCTTTGCAGACTGACAATGCAGCTTTGGGAGAAATCACTGAACCTAAACATCCAGTTACAATCCCAGTTTGTTCCAGGAAAAGACAATGTGTTGGCGGACAGCCTAAGCAGGAATTTCACAGATCCACACGAGTGGAGGTTACATCCAAAGGCCTTCAGACAACTCACTTCGACATGGGGCAAGCCAGAAGTGGACCTATTTGCCTCTCACCTCAACCATCTTCTACCAAAATTTTGCACAAGGACATACCATCCAAAAGCTTGGAAAATAGATGCCCTCTCATTCAACTGGAACTCCCTAGCAATCTATGCATTCCCACCTCTGCCACTGATGACCTCAGTATTACTAAAGATCAAAGCAGAGAAGCTCAAGGGAATCATAATAGCTCCGGACTGGCCAAGGCAGTACTGGTACCCACTACTATGGAGCATATGCCACACCAGGAGGTGGGCCCTCCCCCAGTGGCCTCTACTTTTGACTCAACACAATTTCGAAACACTGCATCCAAATCTTCTGACACTGCAGCTAACAGCCTGGGAGATCCCATAAATAACTTCAGCTTATCTCTCTCCAAGGAAGTTCAGCGGATACTAACAGAGGCTCGAAGACCATCCACCAGAAAGGTTTACTTAGCAAAGTGGAAAAGATTCAGCAATTGGAATACCAGCAAGGGACATGATGCATCATTGTTGAACATCCCACTCATCTTGGAATATTTGGCAGATATGTTAAAGAATGGCCTCTCATATTCTTCCATAAAGATACATGCATCTGCTATTTCAGCTAGATACAACACTGATCCTCCTGTTTTTTCTCACCCCTTACTAAGGCAATTCCTCAGGGGAATCAAGAACATTAAGCCGCCAAGAAAGGCCCCAGTGCCAGCCTGGGACCTCAATTTTGTCTTAGAAAAACTGACTCTACCTCCATTTGAGCCAGCAGCTTCAGTAGACTTGCAATTTCTCTCATGGAAGACAGCTTTCCTGTTGGCAATTACCTCAGCAAGAAGGGTTTCGGAGCTTCAGGCCCTAATGGCAATACCACCCTTTATCATTTTTCATAGAGACAGGGTTTCATTAAGGACCAACCCTACTTTTATGCCAAAGGTGGTTTCTAGGGTTTCTTTAAATCAAGCCATCCATCTGCCTGCTTTCTTCCCCAATCCTGAGAATAAGGGGGAAAGACTGTTGCATACCTTGGACATTCACAGACAACTTCGATACTACCTGGACAGAACAAAGGCCAGTAGGAAGTCAGAACAACTTTTTGTAGCTTATGCCCCGGCAGTCCAAGGAAAAGCAATTTCAAAACAGACTATTTCTAAATGGATTGGACATTGCATCAGATTCTGTTATTCCTTTCATGGAAAGACTGTTCCAGCTGATGTCAGACCACATTCCACCAGAGCTACAGCCACCTCTACAGCATTCTTAAGAGGGGTGCCTACCAAGGACATTCTAGAAGCTGCTACATGGAGCTCCGTGCATACATTCTCCAAACACTACAATCTCCCTCTATACTCCAGATCCAGAGCAGGCTTTGCTTCGGCAGTCCTGCAGGGTTTGATTGCCACACCATCTCTTTCTTAGAGCATGCCTCCTCCCCCAGCTAAGCTATGGTATTCTACCCACATGTTATGACTGCAGTTGCATTCTTGAAGGACATAGTACAGTTTTGTACCTCACCCTGGAATGTTGTAAAACGTTTCAGCAAATGCAATAAATAAATGAAAATCTTGTGTTCCACTTCCTTAAAGATGTAACAGATATGACAGCAATTCTAGAGGTCCTCGCAAAAAAATGATGAACCAGATGATAAAATAGAAATCTTTGTTCCACAAAAACGAACTCCAACACAAGCGCTTTCACCCGTTTATAACGGGCTTTTTCAAGTGTGATTTGTGTGTACCACAGCTCTTCTATATATATGCTGGGTTGTTGAGTTAATTAATTATGTAATTGATTAATTAAATTAATCAACCATACTTTCTTTGTTTAAAAATGTATGTACATTTAAAAACTGTTTAGACATGTGCTTTTTTGTCACAATAGTAGTAAGTATTCAAAAATAAAAATACATTACGTCCTATTACATTTAATAATAACCAAATAAAAACTTTGTAATATTGCCACTTTTTGATGTTTGAGTGTAACAACTGCATTAAATACTTATTTTCTATATGCACTAGTTTTTAGTCACAAAATGATTATGTTTACAGTTGTGTATAATACTTTCCAAATAGATAAGTTGATCTTACATATTGCTATTGTGTAAAATGTAAGTAATGTTATGCTAAATAAAAATAATTACATTATTTAATGTTTGCCCTATAAGCAAATCGTTAAAGCACGTGAATATTAAAATCAATTATGAAAAAAATAATTGTGAAAAAAAATATATGCACATACCTTAACCTAGGTAGGTGTAAAATCATAAATAATTCTAATATAAAATTCATTTTATAATAAATTTCTATTGCAAGTAAGTAATACAATTTGAAAAACCACAATATACATACTTGCGCGCCATAAATGCAAAAAATACAAAAAATATTTGTGTGTAGGAGTGCATAAAGATTCACTTAATTTATGACTTATAGTTTGCTGTGCCTGTCTTTCAAAATACAAGCCAAACTAATTCCATCATTTAAACCAGGGCTTCTTGTGGCGTCAAGCCTCAGCTGCCAAATTAACTCTTTGATGTTTAGAGCGTTCTTCCAATCACCACCCCTCTTGTCATAAACTACCCTGTCCAACACAAAAAAACAAATAGGGCCTACCCAGTACCAGGGTTTAGAAGAAACGTAAATTCAGAGGAAACAAGTACTAGGTTTAACCAGGTGCCAAATGAGGGACAAGAGTATTCTGACATGCCCAGAAGGAGTGAAAGACTAGCGCAAAAGGGAAACAACTACAACCAACAGGGTTTTCAGATACCCCAGGGCAGGTCACGGGTGAAATCCAACCAATTTCAACAAAATGCCTGGGGGAAAAGACGATAGTTTGTAATAGATCTTTTGAACATAAGTATACTGCAAACTCATTAATAACATATGAGGAAGGAATTTGTAGTACTTATTGTTTAAATGGTTTTAAAATATATAATTACACTGACATTCAGGTTACTGAAACATTCTTTGAGCTTTTCACCAAGGGGCTGCAATTTGTTCCATACAGGGCAAGTTATTTGCCAAAATTGCTTATTGAATTAAAATTATTTATAAGAAACCTCAACTTAAGGGTGTTTTTTAAAAACCAACCCCGAGGAGAGCGTTCACTTTGTAGAAACAGTACTTTTAACCCTCCTATTCATCCCAAATTGCAGCTGTTTGAAGAACTCATTGAAAAAAGTTTCAGAGACTATTTTAAAGACAGAAATAAAAACAGCAAATATTCCACCAACTTTCCTCATAGTTTGCAGGCTATTGTAGACAAAATTAAGGATGATAACATCAGGGTAATGAGGCCAGATAAAGGGGGTGGCATTGTATTGATGAAACAGTTTGAATACGATGATTGCATGTGGAACATTTTACAAGACACGAAAACATATCAGGCCATTTCTTTAAATGAACTCAATATTGCACTTGTGCAAATCAAGGATTACTTGTATGACTTGTTAATGCAAGGGTTCATTGATGAAAAAACATACAATTTTCTAACTGTTTCCAATCCTAAAACTCCAACTTTATTTGGCATCCCCAAAGTCCACAAGGGGCTTAACCCATTAAAATTTCGTCCAATAGTCTCCGGAGCAGGTGGAATTACAGAACCACTTAGTAAATTTGTGGATTTTCAACTAAAAAACTACGTAGCAAAACTAAAGTACATTTGCAAGGACTCCTGGGAATTTCTAAGTAGTTTAGATCAAAACATGGACAATTCTAGGTTACACATGGTCACCATAGATATTGTTGACCTATTCCCCAGTATCCCTCATGAACAGGGTTTAGATTGGTTTGGGGAGGCAATTAGTAAGGAATCTGGCCTCAGTAATTGTATGGTTAACACCTTACTAGAGTTTATGAGAATAATTTTAAACAACAACTTTATATTCTTTAATGGGGAGTTCTTTAAGCAAACCAGTGGGGTGGCCATGGGGGCTCCATGTGCCACTTCCTACGCAAACATAGTTTTGAGTAAATGGGAAACAGAATTTATCCATTCCACCAAATGGAGCAAATACATCAGCTTCTACAGGAGATTTTTGGATGACATTTGTATTTTTTTGGGCAGGCTCTGAAAGGGACTTTCAGGACTTCATTAAATACTTAACTCAAACCACCAGTTTTTTACGTTTCACTCATGAAATTAATGGAAGAAGTTTACATTACTTGGACATCAAATTAACTAAAAAATCTGACAATGTTGGCTTTATCTCCCAAATATATAGAAAAAAGACACATAGTAACTCCTTTTTGCATTTTAGCAGCGGGCACCCTTTGCATGTTAAGAGGGGCATTATTAAGGGACAACTGGTGCGTGCATCTAGAATTTGCAGCACACAGGATTTGTTCTTTGAAGAGACAGAATTTCTTAGAAGCTCTTTTTTGGACAGAGGATATCCTGAAGAATTGTTTCAGGACATTCTTGGTGAAGTTATAAGAAAAAGAGATGTACATTTTCCACCGCTCTTAGGAGTTAAAGCTATTATTCCTATGAGGCAGAACAAATTGGAAGACAACTTTGGCAGTAATTTTACATATACATATTCACAGGATGCACTTTTTATTGAAAGTACAGCAAGTAATTTTTGGCCCATTGTTCACATGCAAGATGAATTTGCAAACATGTTTTCTAACAAAATTTCGTTTGTTAGAAAAAGGGGTATTAATTTGAAGGGCATCTTTGAAACCAAAACTAGCTCCAATAAAAACTTGCACACTAACACAGTGCCCAAACAAAAAGGCACTTATGCATGTGGCACGTGCCATCAATGCAAGTACATCACAAACACTGACAAAATCACCATCCCCTCTAGAGGTATCACTATAACATCTAAAGAGTACTTCTCCTGTTATTCAACTAAAGTAGTATATGTAGGAGTTTGTCAAAATTGTTTATCATTTTATATTGGCAAAACAGAACGGGAACTTAGACGTAGGATATATGAGCACATGAATGACATTAAAACAAAAAAGGAGACTAATGCTTTTGTTAAGCACTCCGAACAATGTGCCAACGTCTCTATTCGTTTTTTTGTGTTGGACAGGGTAGTTTATGACAAGAGAGGTGGTGATTGGAAGAACGCTCTAAACATCAAAGAGTTAATTTGGCAGCTGAGGCTTGACGCCACAAGAAGCCCTGGTTTAAATGATAGAATTAGTTTGGCTTGTATTTTGAAAGACAGGCACAGCAAACTATAAGTCATAAATTAAGTGAATCTTTATGCACTCCTACACACAAATATTTTTTTGTACTTTTTGTATTTATGGCGCGCAAGTATGTATATTGTGGTTTTTCAAATTGTATTACTTACTTGCAATAGAAATTTATTATAAAATGAATTTTATATTAGAATTATTTATGATTTTACACCTACCTAGGTTAAGGTATGTGCATATATTTTTTTTCACAATTATTTTTTTCATAATTGATTTTAATATTCACGTGCTTTAACGATTTGCTTATAGGGCAAACATTAAATAATGTAATTATTTTTATTTAGCATAACATTACTTACATTTTACACAATAGCAATATGTAAGATCAACTTATCTATTTGGAAAGTATTATACACAACTGTAAACATAATAATTTTGTGACTAAAAACTAGTGCATATAGAAAATAAGTATTTAATGCAGTTGTTACACTCAAACATCAAAAAGTGGCAATATTACAAAGTTTTTTATTTGGTTATTATTAAATGTAATAGGACGTAATGTATTTTTATTTTTGAATACTTACTACTATTGTGACAAAAAAGCACATGTCTAAACAGTTTTTAAATGTACATACATTTTTAAACAAAGAAAGTATGGTTGATTAATTTAATTAATCAATTACATAATTAATTAACTCAACAACCCAGCATATATATAGAAGAGCTGTGGTACACACAAATCACACTTGAAAAAGCCCGTTATAAACGGGTGAAAGCGCTTGTGTTGGAGTTCGTTTTTGTGGAACAAAGATTTCTATTTTATCATCTGGTTCATCATTTTTTTGCGAGGACCTCTAGAATTGCTGTCATATCTGTTACATCTTTAAGGAAGTGGAACACAAGATTTTCATTTATTTATTGCATTTGCTGAAACTTTTTACAACATTCCAGGGTGAGGCTTTTTGGTCTATACGTCTTTTGCTGTTTCTTCGTTGTGGTTTGCTGCATTTCCTGAGTTACAGTTTTGTACCTACCATAAATGTAGATGTCCGAGAGACATGCAACTGCAGTCGGATTTTCCCTCCCTCCATACCCCTCTATGCCTAGGGTCCACTCCTATCCCTGTTACTCTTAGCTGGGGATATCTGTTATGGTGTATTTGTTTTATTGCTCATTTATTTGTTTAGAATCCTGTTTTTGTCTTCCAGTTGGATTACAGCCTTCCTTGGGGGGCACCTGGCATCTGGGGCAAGAAACACTGAAGAAAATGGCGTCGGCTGATGCTTATGTACTCCAGCCGCTCTGACATCGGAGAGAGATGCGACATCAGCCGACGTCGGACCCAGACTTTGGAATCCGGCCGACCGAGGGCTGCCTGAGGCAGGACAACCCACATGTTATGACTGCAGTTGCATGTCTCTCGGACATCTACATTTATGGTAGGTACAAAACTGCACTTTTTGCGTTCTCCTTTGCATAAATATTACACCATATTAAATCTCTTTTTTTTTCCCATGTCCGTATTTCTTCTTCACATCTCCTGATCTTTTTGCTTTTCCTTATTCTGGGAACTCACTTCATCATGCTGTGATGTAGTCTGTGTTTGAGCTACTACATTAAATCCCTCACTTTGCAGGCACTCCATAACTTCAACTTCTATTTCTTTAACTTTTGTTTTACTAATCTTCTTTTCCACATTACATCTTTGTGCTAATAATTTTTTTATTTTGAAATTTTCCATATGTGGATGCATTTGCCTATATTTCTCTTTGAATATCTTTGAGACGGCCTTTTCTATATTAGTTAACTTGGCTTTCTCCTTTCTGTAAATATTGCACCATATCAAATCTCTCTTTCTTTCCCACGTCCATATTTCTTTTTTATATTTTTCAAATATCTCTAGGTTTTATTTATATTTTTGCACTTCCTCAGATGCTTCTTTTTCCAAACAGATCAAAGTTTCTTGATCTATATACTGTTTTTCAAAAATCTGTTGTATTAATGAATGTAAATTTTTATTTGAAGCTTCTGACAGTTTTTCTTGCGGAAGTATTTTTCTTTCATCTAATTTCTCTCTTAATCATTTTGTATATCTTGTGTCTGGAAATTCTGGGCTTTTTTACATAATAGTAACAAAACAAAATTTCTTTCTTATCCTCAATAGTCCACTCTATCATCTTTATGGCTCTTCTTTGGCCAATCAATTTTTGTGATTTTTGTGGACTGCTACTTCCTTCTACAATAGGGGGGACATTTTCCCCCTGGACCTGGCCTGACCCCAATGTAGGAATGTTTCCATATTTTGAGGATTCTACACTGTCATTTTTTCCAGTCCTGGCACCAGTCTGCCTACTAGGATTGGGCACTTTTTTATCCTGGGTCTTGTGCACCTAGCTATCTTTTTTGTTTTTGACTTACTTCTGTCCATGATATGTGCTATATAAATAGAGTCTATATATCAGTGTCACCTTGATGAGATTTTGTGAAAAACAGGGTCCACCTCACGAAAGTACTCACCAAGACTTGAGGATGAATTCAATTTCAGCACTACTACTCTCCTTTGCTTGCTGACTTTTTATCTCTCCATTAGTACCCCTCAGAATTTTCCCTATAAAGATGAGCTCATGATAGAAGATGGAATCATCATGAAAGGTCCTAAAGTGGTAATTCCTACAGCATTACAACAGGAATATATCAAAATTTTGCATCCTGGTCACCAACGTATTGATTCAACCAAAAGAAGGGCAAGAGGCATAGTATTTTGGCCTTCTATGTCAAAAGCATGTTCCGTTTACAATAGTACTGAATTGCACCAACAAAAAGAACCACTTCAGCTAAACCAGATTCCTGAACTACCATGGTCTATGGTTGCTACTGATATTTTCAAATGGCATGGTCAGCATTATTTAGTGTTAGTAGACTCTTACTTGAATTGGTTTGAAATTGACCTTCTTCCTAACTTAACATCCAGTAATGTCATTACGAAATTGAAGAGACATTTTTCTGTTCATTGTAGTCCGCACAAAGTTGTATCTGACAATGGTGCACAGTTTACAAGTTAGCAGTTCAAGAAATTTGCTGAGTCTTGGGACTTTGTCCATGTTACTAGTAGTCCTGAGTATCCACAGTCCAATGGATTAGCTGAGTGTGCAGTTCAAAGTGTGAAATGTTTGTTGGAGAAATCCAAGAGAGATGGTACTGATGTTTTTCTAAACCTACTCAATCTCAGAAACATTCCTTGAGATAATTTGCTTGGTTCACCTTATCAGAGATTTATGTCCAGACAGATTAGAACAACTCTTCCGATCAGTAAACAATTGTTGATTCCAAATGCAAATAACAACAGAATAGTCAAGGCTCAACCTTTGAAAAAAAACACCAGTCACAAAAGTTGTACTACGATAAATTTAGCAAACCTCTTAGACCATTAAGACAGGGAGAGATTGTGAGAATGCAAACATCTAAAGGATATGACCAAGTGGGAATTGTCAAAGATATTTGTGAAGAACCAAGATCTTACATCGTACAGTCTGAAGGAGTGGATTTCAGAAGGAATCAAAGAAGTATACTACCAGTCTCCGAACCAGTGATGCAGCAGATTGCCTGTGCCAGAGACTCAATTTATCAGAGTGATTCTACATTTTTTTTCAAATTCCAGTGGACAGTGTACTTCCTTCAAGTAATCCTGATGTAATCCCCAAAGTTCCAGATGAGAAAGAATCCCCATAGACTGTCCCTGCTGCTAAACCTAGTAAAAGTTTTTATGTGACCAGATCGGGTAGAATTTCCAGACCCAATCTGAGATACACAGTGACTTGGATTTGAATTCATTTGGTGTTATATGTTGATGTGATGCATAGCTTGTTAAAAATATTTTGTTCTCCTATTGCATGTTGAACAAATCAAAGAGGGAGGATGTAGATCATTGTGTGCATTGCACCTAGTCAGCCACTGTATCTAGACAGCATGTGCATATAAGCTACTGAGCACATGCAAGATCAGTGCCATTTTGTATAGTCAGTCAGAGTGAATGCAGGCATGAATGGAGATGTACATGTGAGTGTTTGAAGTAATGAGTCAGTCAGTCAGTTAGCTTAAATATATGTTCCAGTTGCAGCTCCTGATGTGCTTATGTAAAATAAACAACTTGAACACATCACAGTGCCTCAGTGTCTCATTTGAATACATGAGACATGCGACACTGCCTAAGATAAGATTTAATATGTGCAAATGCTGAAATTTCATTTGGACAATTGGCTTAAGTATTGGTGTCATTCAAAGGGGATCCAATGCCTATCAGCTTGGGATGATATGCACGACAAGCCACGATGCTTTGCTAGGGACGGCTTGCACCTGTCACCCCTGGGCTTTCGGATATTGGCAAAGGTTCTTGCTACCCCCATAGTGCCTTTTTTAGGCAAGGCTCAAAAGACAAACCCACCTCCATAGGTATCACAAGGGATAAGAAACTAAGAGTAATGCTACTCAACGCTAGAAGTCTAAACCTCAAGATGCACGCACTCGAAACTCTCCTTAGCATGGAAAACATCGTTATCTGTGCAGTAACAGAAACCTGGTTCAGGGGTCCAGAGAGCACCCCAGCGCTACCAGGTTATACCTCATACCATGCTTTGCGCCCCAAAACTTGGACCGAACCACAAAAGGAGGGGAGTATCGATATTCATCAAAGATACCCACACCTCCAGGTTGGTGGCAAAGCACGAAGCATCAGAGACTATCCATGTGCAACTAACAGTGGGTAAAACTGCCTTCCAGTTTATAGCCTGCTACAGACCACCCTCCCAAACCCAGGAACCCCACTCGGCCTTCCTGAGAACACTGGAAAATATGAAGGTCTCTCCGAACACCATTATATTGGGCGACTTCAACTACCCAAACATAGATTGGGAGCATTACTCTAGCTCCAACACCCTTGCCCAAAGGTTCCTAGAATTCATAAACTCAAATGCTATGGAACAACTTGTTACCACTCCCACAAGAGGGAAAACATACTGGACCTGATCATCACCAACATGGGGACTCTATGCTCCAGACCAGAAGTGTATCCCTCACTGGTAAGATCAGACCATAAACTGATCTCACTGGATATTCACATCCCGACCCCACCCCTGCCCAGAAAACCACAGTGAAAAACTTCGCTAAAGCAAATTTCACACTCCGCAAAACCGAGGTGGAATCCTTCAAAGCCCCGGCCTGTGGAAAATAATGCCCAGACCGCAGAATCCTTTATAAATGCATTCTATGAACACCTTCAGGACTGCATGGATCATGCAATCCCAAATAAAACCAAGACCCAATCCTCCAAAGGCAGACGACCTGTCTGGTGGACCCCAGCCATAAACAAACTATACAATAGAAGGAGGAAGCTACTACATGATAGAGCAAAATCCCAAAAAGGGAAGGCATCTCTGATCAGTATTAGCAAAAACTAAGGGCACTCATAAAATCGTCAAAGGCCAGCTTCGAGAGAAAAATTGCACAGGACACTAAGGATAATCACAAGGCTTTCTTTAGTTATGTTAGAAACCTGGGTGGGAATTCCCAGATATGCTCAGAATTAGTCCAAAATGACAAAAATACACCGACCCCACAGACATTCCCAACATCCTAGCTGACAGGTTCAGTGCAACCCCCCCCCCCTCCCCACCAAAAGGGCAAATATCTATCCCAGCAGAGTGCTGCCCCCGACATCTCAGGCGCTCAGGTGGGAGCCGCCTTCCAAAGCAAAAACACAGCATCAATGGGACCAGACGGTGTCCCAGGCTGCGCCCTACATGAACTCCAAGAAGAGCTAAACCCAAACATAAAACTACTGTTCAATCTCAGCCTTACTACAGGATATGTACCCAAAGAGTGGCGTGCAGCAACAGTGGTCCCTCTCCACAAAGGTGGTGCCTCAACGGACCCTGGAAACTATCGCCCCATAAGCCTGACTAGCTTGGTCTGCAAAGCTATGGAAAGGATCATCATGGACCTCATAAATAAAGATATTGGGGACCTACAGACACTGGATCCTACCCAGTTTGGCTTTGTTAAGGGCAGGTCCTGCCTCTTAAACCTGGTTGACTTCTTTGAAACAGTCACCAAGGCCATTGACGAAGGGAAGGTGGTCCACACAGCCTATCTGGACCTCGCAAAAGCCTTCGATACAATACCCCACTCGGGCATTATAGATAAGCTCACCAGCTTAAATATAAACCCCTATGTCACTAGATGGGTTGCAAACTGGCTCAAGGACAGAACCCACATGGTTAGAATTGCTGGAGCCATGTCAGACTCCAAACCAGTTACAAGTGGCGCCCCACAAGGCTCAGTCCTGGGACCTCTCTTGTTTGGTATATATTTCTCGGAGGTACAGGCCAACACGGAAGGACTGTGGCTGACCAAGTTCGCAGATGACTGCAAACTGGGAGCCATAATCGACTCTCCAGCCGACACAAGCATCCTCCAAAAGGGCCTCATAGAAACAGACAACTGGTGTCAGAGCCATGGCCTCAAGCTAAACACCAAAAAGTGTATAGTCATCCCCTTTGGCAAAAACAAAGTGCCCACAAATTACCACATAGGTGGTAATCCATTAAGTACAGAAGAAGTAATTAGGGACCTGGGGACCCAAGTTGATAGCAATCTCTCATTTGACAACCACGTGGCCAAAGTGGTTAGAAAAACATTTTATATAGCCCACCTAATCATGAAGGGATTCACATCTAGATTAGAGAGGTCATCGTGCCTCTTTACTCATCCCTCATCAGGCCCATAATTGAGTACAATGCCCCTTTTGGGATGTACCTTACCAAACACCTGCAGCAACTGGAAAGACCCCAAAAGTACCTCACCAAGAGGATCAAAGGGCTCAAACAGATGCCATATGCTGCCCGGTTAAAGAAACTCCAGCTCTACTCAGTGGCATACCGCCTGCTCAGAGGTGACCTGTGCCTGACGTATAAGGCCATGTCCAACCCGGAATTAAGGGACATGCTGCACCTCAAAAAATCCAAATCCCATCGAGCTACATGCTCGAGACTTGAACCTCAGCACTGAAATAAATAGGACATGCTGGAGGGACAGATTCATAACCCAGAGGCTCCCTTCACTCTGGAATAAAATCCCAGTCCAGGTTAGGCAGAGTCCCTCATTGACTCTTTTCAAGAGGAATCTTGATGAGTGGATGGGAGATCGTAGGTTTACCCCGGGTATCACTTCTGTGTCACTGTTAGACAGAGGCACAGTATACTAACCTCGAAAAAGGGCATAGCAAAATTAATTTAAAATGGGTGGCGAAAGCCAAACATACTCTGGCTAGGCTTATAAATGCCCTAGGGCAGATAGCCTAGTATGAACCTATGAACCTATGAACCTATGACTGAAGAGACACATTTAACAACTGAATTAGGAGAGCACTGATGCATATGCATAACCGACAACTAAGTTATTATGCCATTCCAGGTCTAAAATAAATTAGACATACTTGAGTATAAACTGAAATTTTCAAAGTTACAAAAACTATCATTCTCTTCCAGAGTATTTAACTATTTTATTGCATTAGCTGTATTTGTCTTTGTAACCCCACCACATGTATCCTTTATGAGGGTCTATATTAGAACACCGAACATCTGAAATGTCGAGTGTTCTAATATCGATCCGTTTTCAGCTGAAAATATCGAAGAAACAGAAAAACAAATTTTTTCCTAGGGAAAGAATTTAGTTGTCCGTTTCTGTTGCTTTGGTATTTTCAGCTCTCTGGTGGAAAGTTACAGGTCGGGTTCAGGTAAGTGTGTGATTATGTGGATGTGTGGGTTAGGGCGGGTTAGGTGAGTTAGGGTTAGGGCGTGGGTGAGGTGACTGTGTAATAGTGACGGACCTTAGGGTTAGGGTTAAGGTAAGTGGATAGTTAGTGGTGTATGTATAGTTTAGTGTAAGGTTAGGTGTAAGAGTTTAGGTGTATGTGTGTGGATTGCTGTTTGTTTGGTGTGCTTGGCTTGTGTTGTGTGTATGTGTTTTGGAACAGCAAATTTTTTCCCTAGGAAAAAATTTGCTGTTCTGAATGTTCGATGTTTTGTATTTTCGATTGCTAGGGTTCGATATTAGAACACTCAACATTTTGAATGTTCGGTGTTCTAATATAGACCCCTTTATGACAGATATCACTGGCATTTTTCAACAAATATACGCATCTCTATGAAAACTACTGGACTTAGTAACGTTTGTGATACAGCAGAAAAAAAAATTAATAAGAAAAATTAAACAAAGTGGTAAGTGTTACCGTGTTCATATTAATCTGTTTCTATTTCTAAAGCTTCAGAGACAGAGAAAACTGCTGCTGCAGAATGGCATACACTAATTTCTTTTACTGTTTTATTTCAGTGAATATTAACAGATAGAAACAAATTATTTGTACTGCATATTATTTAAGGCAGAATGTATAACTATAGTAGATGAGTTATTTTCTAAGAATTCATCAGCTCTTAAGCACCTTGCTTTACACTGCATTTGAATTCTTTAGAGAATGGCTATATTGCAGATAAAAAAAGAGGAGTAATCTGGACATTTAATATTACTGTTTTAGACATGATTCCAGGAATGAGATTTAATTCTTCCAACTACATATGGACAATGACATCAGTGTGATTTCACACACACACACACACACACACACACACACACACACACACACGTGTGTGTGTGTGTGTGTGTGTGTGTGTGTGTGTATTATATATATATATATATATATATATATATATCATAAATATAGTAGAACATGCACGTTCCACACACACACACACACACACACACACACACACACACACACACACACACACACATCTGTGTGTGTGTGTGTGTGTGTGTGTGTGTGTGTGTATAAAAAATATATATTCATATATGGATGCTGTTAGCTTAGTCATGCATTCTTTTGATTGAAAAGCTATTAGTTTACTTTTTACACACGTGTGTGTGTGTGTGTGTGTGTGTGTGTGTGTGTGTGTGTGTGTGTGTGTGTGTGTGTGTGTGTGTGTCTGCATGTTTGGGCAGAGGTGTAGCTAGCTATTTTTGCCCCCTGTGCCATTCCTTGACCTGGTGCTCCCCCAAATTTAAGTTGAGGAACAAAAAACAAGAAAGAAAAGAAAGTTATTTTCTCATTTTAAACTGTAGCACAGTGCTACATTTTATGCCATGCACATACTGCTAGAGTGCTTAATTTCTGACCACAGTTGCAATACTGCCATTTATTTCTAAATGCCTGCATTCACCAAAGACCAATTGTGATCTGTGGATTGTAAGCAACAGTTTGCATGTAAGGCAATTGCCACCTTTGCCACTCCCCATAGCTGTGTGTGTGTTTGTGTGTGTGTGTGTGTGTGTGTGTGTGTGTGTGTGTGTGTGTGTGTGTGTGTGTGTGTGTGTGTGTGTGTGTGTGCCTTTGTGGTTTATGTATGTATGCAGGTATGTGTACACACACACACACACACACACACACACACACACACACACACACACACACACACACACACACATATAAATTCAGAAGAAAATAATTCCAGCACCTTCAACAAATATCAAATGTCTTTTATTTAAATACCAGACAGTTCCAAGTAAAACCTTATGATAAACCCAGGGTTTTGTTAATATTGTGAGACAAAGAACTCCTCAAATTTATTCACAGACAAATCCAAATAACATTTAAAATATATATATATTATCAACTATATCAATTATTTCTTATTTAAGCCATGTAATTAATAATCCATATTCACTCCTTATTATCCAAAATGTTATGCTTGATGAGAGAGGAAGCGTCAGTCCCAACCCAGTCTATGCCAGTAAAGGTAAAATGGGCTATAGCATGCACTTTTTTGTATGTTTAAAAATGGCACTTGTTTCCCTTTGGCATCAAACGTCACTAAGATGTAGTGCCAGCCTTTGTTTTCAAGGTAGTGATGTCTGGCCAACATGAAAAGAACCAGAACTGCAGGTTGCCAAATATACCAACCAATCACTATTACAAGTATTACAAGTAATCAAACTATATATGAGTACAGTTACAGTGGTCATCCATTATTTGATCAATAAGCAATTTGTTGTTTTCTTACATTAAACTGATTTTAATTGAATAGACTTTTGTTGGGTTTTCTATGTTAAAGTTAAAGGACACCTTACTTCTCAATGGCTATGTCCCTGTACCAATCCCGATTAAAAGTTTGGCTCAACACACCATATTATTTTTTATTCCGGTCCCCTTACTGGCCCTACCTGAAGCTTTCTGGAATTGAGAGGTGAATACTAAAGTACTCCTAGATCTCTGAATTACTTGACTAGGTAGATTTTTGCTTTTTGTTTTTAACTTGTACTTATTTTTTAAAATGTGATAGTTATCCTTTCTTGTACCTATATAAATCTACTAAGAAAAATGTTATTAATCTCTGTTATTTTGTCCATACTGGAGCTTTTCTCCCCGGGCCTCTACTGTAAACGGATATATATCCAGCTGGACTAGCCCGGTCAACAAATGTAAAATAAAATAAATAAAATAAATAAATAAAGTCCGAGAATGGACAATAGTGGAGAAAGAGAAGGTTTTCCTTTTCACACTGTTGTGCAATCCCAGAGTTGAAATATTTATATTAGCCAGGAAAGCCCCCAGCACACACCACACACACACACACACACACACACACACACACACACACACACACACACACACACACACACACACACACACACACACACACACACACACACACACCAAGCTGTGAAACTATCTCAATCCACTGAACGTGTCAGCTTTTAAAAAATATTATAAACATTTTTTTGTGGTGGAGGGAGCACAGGTCACCAGTCAAGTCCCAGATGGAGGCTGCACTCCCCATAGCCCTGAAATTTTATGGATAATAATGCCAATATTGCACAACAGTGATGAAGAGACCTAAATCCCTTACCTCATTGTCTCAAATCTTAGCAAATCACAGTACAAGCCTTTTTTTAGCAGTGTATGTGAATGGCATGTAACTATCCATTGCTATTCAATGGCACATCTACACAGTAGTGACAAGAACTCATTGATTTAATGCATTCTGATTAAAAGAACTGGTAGTACAAACATCAGTCAAAGTTGTGTGTGTGTGTGTGTGTGTGTGTGTGTGTGTGTGTGTGTGTGTGTATGTGTGTGTGTGTGTGTGTGTGTGTGTGTGTGTGTGTGTGTGTGTGTGTGTGTGTGTATGTATATATATATATATATATATATATATATATATATACACACACACACATATATACATAAATACTGGATAAATATATTTATAGATGTTACATTATACATAATGAAAAATGAAATGATAGGGTCAAAATTATGTAGAAAACTAACAGGTATATTAGAGTTTGTCATGACACAAGTAGATTAAAGTCTGTGGATAACACCACCAATCAGCATCCAATACAGTTCACTTAAGTACAGCTGCAAAATAATTCCACGTACTTTATTTGTATTCAAAAATATATATATTTCTAAGATAAGGTTATCAGGTTGCTGAAAGCCTTCCATCTCTACAAAATGCACCTTTCTGTTACCTATAGCAGCATATCATATGGGGGCGAGACAAAGAAAGCATTGTGATAGGGACATACTAAGTGAATAAGCCAGGGAAGAATTTTAACTTGCAGAGGCAAACAAACTATTTCAACAGACAGATATTTCTTACTGTACTCGGTAGTATAGTTGCAGTTATACATAATGTAGGGGCATACTGTTTGAATAACCCATTAAAAAGTGTAGCCTCCACGGGCAAACAAAGCTGCCCATAAGACAAACATTTCTTAATCTACTCAGCTGTATAATCACAGTTAGGCACAGGCTGCAGTCATATAGTGATACGTTTATAGGGATTCACTTTAGAAGTTTGAAATACTGAAATATCGAAATTCAGTATTTCGAACCCATAAAGTGAAATCCTGAAAAAAATGAAACCTCAGAAGTGCGAAATTCAAAACCTCGAACACTGGAGGTTTTGAATTTTGTGCTTCTGAGGTTTTGCTGTGGTTATGGATTCAGGTAAGTGTATAAGTGTTAAGGGTTTTGGGTAGGAGCTGTGGTGTGTGTTAGTGTGTTTTGTTGCTGTGATGTGTGTGTGCGAGGAGAATGTTGCTTGTGTGGTGGTGTTTTGTGTGTGTTTGTATGTAGTGCGACCTCGGCATTAGAATATTTAAGTGGGGGGGTTGTGGGGGTGCAGCCCCCCACATGGGGGTTGCACGGGTGCTTGCTCCCCTGCTTTTATGCAGTAGAGAGCTTGTGTTTGTTTGTGGGGAGGAAGGTGTATGTGTGTGGAGTAGAAGCACGAAATTCAAAATCCCTGGTGTGCGAGATTTTGAATTTCGCGCTTCTGAGTTTTCATTGTTTTAAGGTTTCAATTTTATAGCCTTGAAATACTGAATTTTGACATTTCAGTATTTTGAGGATATAAAGTGAATCCGTTTATAGGCACTTAGCTGATTACTAGGCTAATGGTGGCCCTAGGAAGCCATTTTAAGCCTAGTCATATTTTCCCATATGTAAAGGACAGGATAAATTACTCAGGGGCATAGTTGGGTCTAGGTGGCCAATCATTTACAAACTGTCTCTGTCCAATAGTGACACAGGTGCCATTCCAGGAGTGTATTTCTGATTCCCCATCCATTGGTTCAGGTTGCTTTTGAATAGGGTCAGGGATGAACTTGGTTTCACATGTATAGGAATAGGTTCATAGGCGTGTACTAGGCTAATGACCCTGGAGCCTTTATAAGCTTAGCCCATAGAAGTGACCTGGTATTGGGCTGCCTGACATAAGTTCCCAGTGCCTCTATTAAGCAGAGTCACTGCAGTGATCCCCGGGGTGAACCTTCTATTACCCATCCACTCATCAAGATTTCTCTTAAAGAGGGTCAGCAAGTTGCTCTGCTTGATATGTATGGGTAGTCTGTTCCAGAGCTTGGGCAGTCTCTGGGTGAGGAACCTGACCCTCCAGCATGTTCTGTTGATTGTGGTAATGAGGTTGAGTTCTCTGGAGCATGTGGTGTGGCAGGAATTGGATTTCTTTAGATGTAGCATTTCTAACAGAGCTGGGTCAGAGAGCGCCACATAGTAGACGATATCAGACAGAGAATAGCTGGAGTTTTTTGAGCCTGTCCATGTGGGACATGTGTTTAAGGCCTAGGATCCTCTTTGTGAGGTACTTTTATGGCCTTTCCAACTGTTGCATGTGTCTAGTGAGGTACATGCATACAATCCTGTTCCAAAGTAGGTATAGTTGCTGAGATACATACCAGCCATTCCAGCATGTTATGTTTATGTTTCAGACGAGGTTTAGGTCCTTCAGCTGGGAATTTCTAATACTGTTACACTTGCAGATGTGCAGCAGTTCCATCAGTACTGGATCAGATGGTACTTTGCAAGCCAGGCATAGATCACTTCTCAGTCTCCTGGAGACTGAAAAATGATCAGTCTATAGGAGACTGAGTATAAAGTTAAGGCTTTGATATGGTCTGCAGGTTCCATGTGGTAAATGGCTTGTATCCTTTATGTGAATAACCTTTGGTAGATATCTGCCAGGTACATACCGAAGGGAGCACTGCATTCAATGACCAATCTAATGACGACTGAGTACAGCAAGACAATGACTTTTCTGGACCTGCAAGTCATACCCTTTCATACAAGTTACACAATATAGAATGATTCCCTTACAACAGTAGGAGCATGATGGTCAAAGGCCAGGTCACTTGTCCACATATGGTCCCAAGTCTGTAACCACTGGGTCTTCTCTTAGGGATGCATTGCCTATGTGGTAATTCTCATTACTGGCCATCTTTCCAAAGGATACTATTGTGCATTTTTGGGATTAAGGTTTATACCATATGGCTCTAGCACCAATAATTATTTTGTGAAAAACGCTGTTGGAGACTATTAGTGTCCTTGTGGGATTCTATGATTGCACCAAGCTTGCAGTTGGTCAAAAACTTAGTCAACTAGAGACTTTTAACATTAGTTTTAATTTCTGAAAAGTAGATGCCAAAAAGGAATGGTCCCAGCACTGAGGGACTCCACTAGTGACTGACCTTTTTGAAAGGGAGAGTCCCCTATGCTGACTTTCTATGTCATATCTGTGAGCTAGTTGCTATCCAATGGCTGACCTAGGGGTTTACTCATAGTTTCATGAATTTGGCTTCAATGTCTGAATGGGGAATAGTGTCTAATGCTTTGGCCAAATCAGGATAGGAGGTGTGTACTATTTTGCCCTCATCCATAGCTTTGATGATTTTGTCAAAAAAGTCCACCTGGTTGAGTAGGCACAATCTGCGCTAACAAAACCAGACTGTGTTGCATCCAGTGTCTGAAGGTTTCCTATGTCTTTATTAATAATATCCATGTTCATTTTTTACATGGTTTATTACAGAAGACTAGTGACTTATGGCTCTGTAGTTACCTGGGTCAGTAGATGGTCCACCCTTGTGCAAAAGGATAACTGCTGCAGTCTTCCATTCACTAGGCACAAAGCTAGTTAGGTGGTTAAGATTGAACAGTGATTTTGGAGGGCTCAATAGGTCATGTTTCATGCTATTAAGGAGACATCAATGGATATTTATTATCAGGGTTCATGGATGCAGTATTCTTTGTTTTGGAGAGAGTATTGAGAACTCTTTAGCTAGAGATAGCAGGGGGAGTTATGGTTGAGGGTATCTCTTGAGAGGTGTCAGAAGGAGGGAAGAGAGTAAAATTGGAGCTAAGTTTGTAGCCAGTAGGTTTTCTATATCCTCCAGCACCATACAGGTGGTTCTCTTTATAATTAGTTCAGCACACTGTTGTATATATGGAAAAAAGGAGTGTATCTACAATGCAGTCTTTTGCATTTCAGAGACATAATGAGAAAACTCCTCATTAACAGAAAATGTGCATTTCTCTAAATTACCATTAACTACTGGTAGTGCTTATCTGAAATGAGCCTTCATTATCAGATAATTTGCATGCCTCTAAATTATCATCCCTGATGTCTCTTATTATTTCTTTTGCGCCTGCTGTTATAAATCATTATCCTTACAGTCAATTAATAATGCCAAATATTAGGGTTTCATTCTTGTTAGTGTCATAGAATTTTTATTGCTGCTAGAACTATTGCTCTATTAACTTTTTAACTGAGTCCCAGTAATAATTTAAATAATCTCTCTGGTGTTGTCTAATGTGTCTAGTGTACCTCCTGGCTTTTTACTGAAACCTTTTACCACTGCCCCTCATGGACTGTAGCAAGTACTGGATCATTCCCAGAATTAGATTTTAGGGTTAATATCTTTGATGGGTAGGAACAGGCTTTGAGGCTTTTTAGTGCCTTTGAAGCATGCTATATACAGTATCTCATGTGTCTACTGTTTCTCCGACCATTGTTGTCTTCCTATTTTTTTTTTATTAAGTGCTTTAAGGCATGATATAAACAATAGCCCTGATGTTTAGTGCTCCCCTTGCTCTAAGTGTCTTTAAAGCATGCTATTTGAACTCTTCCCTGGTGGCTAGTGTTCTCCCCAACCCAAGTCTTATTTAAGTGCCATTAGGGTAAAATATTAAGGAGATATCCCGGGAGAGGCTACTGATACCCCCACAGATCCATTTTTTTATTTAAATGTTATTATGGTAGTATATTAACTAGATATCCCTGGTGGCTAGTGCTCCCCCTGACTCACATCTTTTTTTAAGTGCCATTAAGACATGATATTAAGGAGATATCCCCGGTGGCTAGTTTTTTCCTCTCTGACCCAGTATTGTGAGATTTGCACATTAGTCTAGAAGAGTGTGGAGGTATGACAGCCCCCATCCCACTCACACATACTCAATCACACACACATGCTTAAACAACTACCCCATCCAATTACACTTATAGACACAATCACTCATTCATCTGTATACACACACACACACACACACACACGCACACGCACACGCACACACACACACACACACACACACACACACACACACACACAAGCTTATCCTATCTCCTGACTAACTTATTTATTTTCAGTTTGATTACCAGGGAAGTCCAATGGGCTGAGAAGTGCCCATTTTCAGTGGAGGCCCAGGGAGAAAAGCTCCAATAGCAATACAATACTATGAAAGGTTACAAAATACAATAAAGGTTGCATAATGTAGAGGTAAAATAGAAGAGTGAGATTCATACATTCAGGAAATTGCAAAATACATCATCGGACAGTATAAAACAGGCTTTATTTATTTATTTTTTTTTGAGGTTCTTCAGACGTTTACAATATTTACATATTTACAAAGTTGGAGTTAATTAAAGTCTGCTAGTTCTGCTTTTGGAGGAATAGAAAGAAAAAAAAAACTTGAGAATAAAGTGGAAGAGGATTGTCGAGAGCTAATGGGGAGACTCATTAGTGTTTATGTAGGGTGAAAGCAGGAGCATTTCCATGTGGAAGATAGATGTAGGAAAAGTTGGGCTTTGAAGGATTCAGTGTTATGTATAGTCCTAAGAGAAGGAGGAAGAGAATTCCATTTTTTACCTAGAGAGAAGGAGAGCAGGAGCTGGCCAGTGGGACGTTTGGGTTTGTGGATGGAAATTAGGTTTTGGTTTTCAGATCTCAGGGATCTGTTTGGGATGTATAGGGGAAGGATGTTCATTAAGGCTGGGCATTTATCTGGGGAGAATATTAATCTGTGAGCAGTGGTTAGTTGGAGATAGTCTAGGTGGTTAGGGAGTTCTAACCAGTTCAGGGATTTTAGGCTAAGGCAGCGGTGAGTTGAGATTTTGGATTTAGTGGCAAATTTGGAGATCTTATTGTAGCAAGCTTCAAGTTTAGAGGTATTGGAAGCAGACAGATTGGTTAGAAGGGGGGGCTGCATATAGAAGAGACAGAAGGAGGTAAGTAATTGCTAGGGAATGCCTAGAGGAGTTGGAGAGAAACTGGTTATTCCTATATAGCATACCTGGCTTTTGGTGGGTTTTCTTTATGTTTTGTTGTATGTGGAGGTCGAATTTAAGGTGTTTGTCCATGGTGATGCCAAGGAGTTTTGCAGAGGGGACCACTTCAATAGCAGTGTTAGTTTGGCTTAGGACATTGAAGATGTTTTTGCCAAAGGAGGAAACCCTGGTGGGCAGGAAAATTAGTATTCTTGATTTATTGGAGTTGAGGGAGAGGTGGTTTTGGTGCATCCAGTTCTCTGTAGTGGAGAAAGCTGTTTGAGTTTTAATTAGTAGTTCAGAAATGTTGTGGGCAGCACAGACTAAGGTAGAGTCATCAGCGTATTGGATGACTGCAGTGTCAGGGATGACAGTGTGAAGGTTATTTATGAAGATGTTGAAAAGCATGGGTCCGAGGATGGACCCCTGAGGAACGCCAGTAGGTCTAGGCAGAAAGGAAGAGTTGCAGTTCTTCCATCTGACAGCTTGTGATCTGTCGTATAGGTAACTGGAGAACCAGGAAAGAGTATTAGGGGAGAGATTAAGATTGGCGAGATGAGAGAGAAGGTGTGTATGGGAGATGGTGTCGAAGACTTTAGATAGCTCTAGCAGTATAGTGGATACAATAAGTCCAGAATCTCGGGCTTGATTGACAGTTTCTAGGAAGGATAGTAAGGCTGTTATGGTGCTGTGGCCAGGATTGAAGCTGTGCTGGGTGGGTGTTAGAAGGTGATTCTGAGTTAGGTAGGGCAAGAGTTGGAGGTGGACACATTTTTCAAGTATTTTAGATATCGGAGAGAGTAGGGCAATGGGGCGGAAGTTAGAAATAGTGATGTTTTTACCTCCTTTGTGAAGAGGTAGAATGTAGGCTGAATGCCAGAGTTTGGGTACGTACGACTCAATGATGGATCTGTTGATCAGGATACTAATTGGGAGAGCAATACCTTTGGCAGTGCATTTGAGGAAGGAGGAAGGTATGTTGTCAGGGGCATTAGAGCAAGGCTTGAGTTTGGATAAAAGTTTTTTTATAAAGGTGGTGGAAACAGGTTTGAGCTGGAAATTAAGGGGACAGTTATTAGGGTTGTTGGGTGCTGAGGACAGGGGGTTGGGTGGGTTATTATTTGGGAATGTTTTGGTTAGTTTAGCTATGGATTCAGTAAAGAAGGTGTTGAAGTGGGAGCTCAACTCACTATCAGTTAGACTAGGATCAGGGCAGGGATTATTCCTTGATCCAGGATGGAGAAGAGAGTTGACTGATTTCCAGAATTGTTTTGGATTCTTATTGTTGTTGGACTGAAGTTTATTATAGTAGTTTTTTTTTGTTCATAGTGGTACGTTTTTTTACCTGATTGTGGAGTTGGGTATATTGGAGCAAGGTAGAAGATAGTTTGTTTTTCTGATAGAGCTTCCAAGCTTTGTCTCTGTGGCACATAATTTGTTTAGTTTCTTTAGTCAGCCAAGGAGCAGAGTTGGCTTTGGTTCGTTTGTTTCTTAGAGGGGCTAAAGAGTTAAGAGTATTTAGGAAGATAGAGTTGAAATGCTCTACAGCGTTGTCAAGTGGAAGAGTGTTTAGGATTTGCCAGTTAATTTGTTTAAAAATGTTGGAAAGAGTTGAGGGGTTGAAGTTGCTAAGGTTGCGAGTTTGGATGTAATGGTGTTGGTGTTGGATGGATCTAGTTGATCGATGAATGAAGGCAGGGAGATAGTCACTGAAGGTGTCAGGGATAGTGCCAGAGAGAATGATTTTGTTTGGATGGGATACTAGAATCCAATCTATAATGGTCCCTGGGGGGTGGCTTTTATTAGGACGGGTTGTTGAATGGATTACTTGGGAGACGTTGTAAAGGTTAATAGTGAGGGAGGGGGATGGTGTGTTAATTTTATTCCAGTCAATATTGACATCACCAAGAATATAGGTTTCATATATTTTATTTCGGTTGAGGCCCAGGTGAAGGATATTTTCAAGGGTAGTGATATTATTGCCAGGGGAGATATATAAGGAAATAATGCAGATATTCTTATGTTTATTCAAATGGAGAAGGCTTGCTGTGATTTCGGAATTTTTGAATTGAGGAGCATGGATTTGAAGAGGGATTAGGGAGAGAAGGTTGGAGTAGATTAGAGCAGAGCCTCCACCTTTTTTGTTTAAACGGTCACTTCTGAGGATGTGGTAACCTGGAGGTAAGATTTCAGAGTCAGTAATATGGGGTTTTAGCCAGGTTTCAGAGATGGCTAAGATGTCAGGTTGGTTGTGATTAATCCAAGCTTGTACATGGTGAATTTTGTTATTAAGGCTCTGGGCATTGATAGTGAAGATTTTAAGAGTGCTAAAAGTAGGTGCTACTTCCCTACTGCATTTTTCCAGGCAGACACACACACAGGACTACATACACTTCACTCTCAGCTCATGCCTTTCTTTACTACCGTTAACAACAGTACTTTTATCTTGACTGAAACTACCGCATTCACACACACACACACACACACACACACACACACACACACACACACACACACACACACACACACACACACACACACACACACACACACACACACACACACACACACACAAAACACTACCTATCTACTAAACTCCTCAGCAAGTACCTCAACTGCAATAGGTGACCCTGAACTTTTGGCTGTGTTCATTAGCATGAGCAGCAGAGTGGCCATGCTACTTTACAGAGCCAAACGATTATCTGAATCATTTGCCTGCATAAATGCCTTAGCCCAGGTAGTTCTGGGAGAAAGGACATGGTTAATTAACATACACTTCTCCCCTAGAATTCCTCATTAGCATTTACCATGGTGGTAAAGACAGCCCACCACGGTGCTGTATGTCTTCTTGCTAAAGCACTATGGTATGGCTGTCTATGAATATCAAATAGTTACCTGAAGGTGTACACCTCATGTACACCTTGCATTAACCTATAGCAAATATAAAGGTTAAGTGTCATTAAGAAGCACTTAAATCCAGCTGGAAGAATTTCAGGCATATGTGTAATACAAATGCAGACTTCAAGGAAGCTGAATTATCAGATGTTTCACAACCATTATTGTCACAGAAAAGCACAGATACTGAGAACTGTGGTAGTCAAAAGTTTATTTTTATTTTACATTTGTTTACCAGGAAAGTTCGACTGGAACAAGGTCCATTTACAGCGGAGGCCCAGGGAGAAAAGCTCCATAACATAACAGCATAAATACAACAAATGACAAAAAATAAATTTCTGTACAGTGGCATATATACAATCAGAGCTCTAAAAGTTGCAAGAGAATGGCTCTTTACGTCTTGTCTCCAAGATATGCTGCAGTGCAACAAGAACCTCCCAAACAAAAGATCAGCCATTCACTGTGAACAGTGCTATTAAATTCTGCAGATGTGGAAAAGCACTGAAAACACAGAAATGTACATGGACAATTTTACAGATGATCACGTTACTGAAGAATGAAAGGCTGCATTTACAAAAATATGTTCTCACTGTGATCATATACTAATCTCAATTGTTATTCTTGCCAGTTTGATTACCTCAGAATACTTGGAATAACACATAAGATATACAACTTCCTTGAAAGAGACAAATCTGTGCCAACTGCTCCAAGGATTACCTGTTACTGAATATGCTAGCATAATTTCCATTGCTTGTGTGAAAAGAGTATATGAAATGCTTAAAATAAACGTTAATGTATACTACATATTATATTTTATAAAATGTAAGTAATGTAAATATAACAAAAAAGGGGAATGTAGCATATAAGGTGTATAGACTTAAATATGCTATGCACATCAAGTTGTACACACTTTTTATTTATCATTTGTTAATTTACGTGGGCTAATCTGTGGACACTTTTCATTCAGAATGGCAAAAATAAATACTGTATCACTGGGATTCAATAAACTCCATGTAGGTTTCGTGTGAAGTCTAGATGGGGTTTACATGTTTGTGTGGTGAGTAGCAGTGCTAATTACATATTAATGCCATGTACCACATTTAAATGTAAACAAGCGCAGTTTTGTGGCTAGCAATAGTATTACCAGCCAGGAAACCATGTATAACAACAGCAGACATGTAAAGCAAGTTACCTATGAGCAAACTAGGTCTGTGGGATTGAGCGGAATGCCATAATGATTAACTGGGTTAATATTATAGCAAAAAATATATATGATCCAAGTGGGTCTACTTCATATGACCTAAATTTCATTTGACTGAAATTAATTTAACTGAGACAAAAACACTGACAGTTCAAAAGACTGAAAACTCATTTGACCGAAACTCATAACACTGACACATTAAAGTAAAAGGTATATGCCCTTTTCCCCACTGTAGTACAATCCTGGAGTTAGTATATATATAGTTGTGGGGGTGGCAAAGCACAGCCCCTGACATACTTTATACATTTTAAACCATACACTTGGATATTTATAAATGGAATGAATAACCCTTTGCAGAAAATATTTACCTAAACTATGTGGGGGGATGTGCCCTCCACACCTCCCAACTATATATACTAACTCCAGGATCGCACTACTGTGGGGAAAAGGGCATATATCTTTTACTTTAATGTGCCAGTGTTATGAGTTTCAGTCAAATGACTTTTCAGTCTTTTGAACTGTCAGTGTTTTGGTCTTGGTCAAATGAATTTCAGTCAACTGAAATTTAGGTCATATGAAGTAGACCCCATCCAAGCACATTACAGGACAGTGTAAACAGTGAAGAGTATTGTGGAATTCCATTTCAGGCATTCTGTACAAAAGTTGTGTAAATGATCCACAATGATACATGGACTGCCATTTAAAATAAACAGTCAAGGGAAGTGTGTATATTGAATAGAGAAACACAGAAGAATTGTAGGAATGAACACAGGGAAAGAGGACAGGTGAAACATCGTAATGTACAGCAGATGTGGACATGTAAATGGAAGACAGTTGTAGCAGGAGCATTAATCATATATTAACATGGTACAGTGCAGACTGCACAGTGAAAATGTATATTATGTGACTGTCAGACAAGTTGACATAACAATGGAGAAGATGTTTTTGTGCTATAAGCATCCTGACATGAACAATGGAGAGGACATTTATTAGTGATATTATATACAATTGGGGTTAGGTGCATATTGTGAAGCTGTGCAAACTGATTTGCTGGAATATGACTGTAATGTCAGCAGAGATCAACACCAAAGAGGACACAGTTACAGGCTCATGGACAACAGTAAACAGAAGCATGCACAACCATGGACAATATCAGAATAATACCAACAGTAATCCCCATGTCTCTGACATAACATATGTGATTTTGAGTGATCATAGATGGTTCCGCACTAACACACTTGTACAACTATAATAACATGTCAGTAATCTATAAGGCTAATCAAGCACATCATTCTGACACTGTAACATCTGCTGGAGGTGTTAGGAGGGACACTGTTACACCTATATGTGACATTATAATAAATCCAGGCTAGTTGACTGGTGTGTGTGTGTGTGTGTGTGTGTGTGTGTGTGTGTGTGTGTGTGTGTGTGTGTGTGTGTGTGTGTGTGTGTGCATATATATATATATATATATATATATATATATATATATATATATATATATATATGTATATATATATATATATGTAACCCATGCCATCAATGTTGTTAAACAGCTATGCATGTACTGTGTGCATCACCAGAACAAATATCACACATGCATCTGGTATAACACCTTGATGGGGGTTCTGCACCATCAGACAGTAATGTTTATGCAACAAAAAGAATACCTAGATATGACCAATAAAATGTGTGGGAGCTTACTGTGGCAAAGGTGGTACACTTCAGTTACACATCACTGGAAGATGTGTACGGAGGTACATGAAGAAGGGTGCATTGTACTCAGCTATTGCTGTGATGAAGGCTGTGAACTATGGAAGGATTATGGCCTTTGATGTGGATGGCCTGCACATACAGGAGTTGTGTTACATACAAGGGAGTAGTCACCACTGTGGGCACATGCTAGTGGATGCTCCACATACTATCTACCCAAGTACACAGGTCATATACCACTTGGTCTGCTCATAGGGGTGTGGTGTCTACATTATCAATAGGCTGTGGATTTGTTTTCATAACATAACAAATCCCACCATGTTTTTGTTTCATCTCATGTGTTGTCATAGCTGTGGCAAGAATCTTTAGTGTGTGTTGATACTGTCTGTATTATATTAATATTACAGATCAAGTCAATGACAGCTGTTTGGACACAGGATGTGTATGTCATTCTTGACGTCTGTGACTTAAATAATGGACAAGAACAGGCCTAGCAGACAGCCCTGATGTATAGACCTGATCACTGGAATCGAGATATAGGTCACATTATACAGTTCAACATATTTAGATGCCATGTGTGTGATCCAGTGTCTACCCACTTGGTGTCATAGGTGTTTATGGCCACTTCTGACAGTGTTGAGTTAATACCTCAGTGTGGATTTGTGTCAAATGTCTTCGCCTGGTCAAGTTCAACATGATGATAGTGTTGTCATCATGCATGCCCATGATGATCTTCTTGAGGACATCTAACACATGTAACAGACACAGATGTAGCATTAAGAACTTACACATGTCTTTTGTACACAGCCAGGATATCACCAGTGTCCATTTAGAAAAAGTATGTGATTACATATTGGTCTACCTCACAGATGAGCAGAGTCAGGGTGTGTCTATACATGCATGCATCATGTACGTTTCCCCCCACAAAGGTGGATTAATGTTGATGTACTCCCTTATACAGGAACATATTCCATCTGCAGGGTGTGTTGTGTGAATCCAACCATGTCGGGTAGGTGTATGTTCTCAGTCACGCTACAGGCAATCTGTGACTGCCTATCTTGATCTGGTCTATGGTTTTGACACAATCCGTCATTGTTCTTCAAAAAGACCAAACTCCTACTTTTTCTTCCCCGTTCTCTTTCTCATCACAAAACCTGCTTTTTTATTAAATCTTCTAACAATACAACTATCCAACCTGACAGACACACAAAACTCCTAGGGGTCATTACTGATGACAAACTAAAGTTCAACCTACACGTACTCCAGTGTATAAAAAAAACAAACCAGAAACTAGGTCTATTATATCGGAACAAAAAATGCCTAACCCCTGAATCTAGACTTACCCTGGGCCAGGCACTCCTCCTCCCCCCCCTCTTATACGCTGCCCCAGTTATCACCAATATCCAGGCCTCCACTTTAAACAAACTCCAACATACTTACCATAAAATAGCCAGATTCATTACTAACTCCCCGTACAACTCACACCACTGCATTTCTTTAAGCTCTCTTCAATGGCTTGAACTTCCCCAATTTCTGCTATCTTATCAATTTCATATGCTACACTTTATTCTTTATAAATATTCTGTCCATCTCTATCTTCCTTAGTCTCCATCTACATCCCATCTCGGACCCTCCGTACTTCTAACCAACAATTACTTGATGTCTACCACCCAAAAAGGTCAGTAGACAAACTACTCTACAAACACTCCATTGCCCATGCTTGGAACAAACTTCCCCTTGACTTACATTCAATCTCCCACACCTCACACTTTAAAAATGAACTAAAAGCTTATTTTCTCAATTCCAGGACCCCACCTAGTCTTCCTTCCCTTTATGTACCCTCAAAAGGACCATACTTAGTATAGCATTACACCTCTCTCTCCAATGTGTCTACTATGCATTTGCATAATTTTATACAAACAAAAGATTTTATTGTTGCCCTATTGAACTATATCAACGTAAAATTATGCTACTAAGCTTCTTTTTAATGCAACTTTAACTTTATGCATGTAACCCAACATATGTGAATCTTTTTGCTATAACTGCTATTATATCAATATTGTTTAAAATTGTGCTTGTTTAAAAATATACTAGTGGAGCTTTTCTCCTTGGGTCTCCACTGAAAATGGGCCACAAGCCCAGTTGAACAAACCCGGTTAACAAATGCCAATAAATAAATAAATAAATAAATAAATAGGTATCATTCAGAACGCTCCCAGCTGGGGATTAACCCTTACGTCACTAGATGGTTAGGCAATTGGCTCACGACAGAGCACATACTGTGAAAGTTAATGAATCAACCTCTACCAGTAGAGCTGTCACCAGTGGCATACCAAAAGGATCTGTGCTGGCCCCTTTGCTGTTTGGAATTCATTCTTTGACAGTCCAGGCTAGAGTTTATGGCCTTTGGCTTACCAAGTTTCCTGATAATTGCATATTGGGTGCAATCATATACTTCACCAATGATGTTAGCATATTACAGGAGGGGCTAACATAGACAAATGATTGGTGTCAAAGCCACATGGTCTATGAATAAATGCAAAAATCTGTCATTATTTTTGCCTTTTCAAAGTGGAATTACAGCATTAACAACATCACCCCCATGCTCAAACCCAGTGGTGCAAGAGCTGGGAACTCTCATAGATAGCAATCTGAACTTTAACCACCATGTTTCCACAATGGCATGGAAAGGCTACGCTGTGTACCTCATAAGTCAGGCCATCGCATCCAGATCAGAGGATAGTATAACAGCACTGTACGCGACCATCATCAAAACACTAATAGAGTAAAATGCTCCCTTTTGCATGTACCTCACCAGACATCTGCAGCAGCTGGAGAGACCATGGAGGTTTCTCACCAAGAAAATACAGGGCCTACAAACCATGCCATGATGTATGTCGATAGACTGAAAGCACTGTCACTGTCATTTGTATTGTATACAGGCCAGTCTCTGACCCTGCCCTGATGGAAATACTGTGCATCCACAAATCAGTTATAGCTGATGACATCAGCAGAGTCTGGTGAGAGGAAGATGGTAATAGTAGTGTCCCACATGCTGGTTAAAATGTTTTCTGTAATGTCAAGCAAGTGCATGTGCACACACATACACACACACACACACACACACACACACACACACACACACACACACACACACACACACACACACACACACTCACACACCTCTCAGTTGACTGCAGTGAGATTAGAACCCCTACCTAAGTACACAAACTAGAAAACTCAGTATTTTACACAAGCACCACAGCACAAATGTGACTTCTACAAGGCTGCAGGACAATTTCTAGTGGATGACATCAGAAGTGGATGTTGGAGAGAAGATGATGGGAGGCCTGCATGAAATGAATGTGTAGGCATGTGCAAGTGTCAAAATGTTGGCAATCTATGGGATTGGAGTGGTAACGGCAGGGTACATACTTATATTCTTCTGACTAGGCAGACAGATACACACACACACACACACACACACACACACACACACACACACACACACACAGTTGACTACCATGAGAACAGAACCCTTACCTAAGTACACGGACTAGAGAAGTCAGTACTTTATACAAGTGCCATGGCACAAGTCTGACTTTTACAAAGCTGCAGGACATATTATAGTGGACATCAGCAGTGGATGCTGGAAGGCCTGCATGAAATGGATAGCTAGTCATGTCCAACTGTCAAGAAATTAAAGTTCTGCATGTCACCAGATTAATGATTTTGCAATTTGTAGTATTTGGTGGTTGTCTTTCCAATGTGTAGGTATACTTTAAGAGACAGCTTTACAAACTATATGCAATCAGGTGTTCACATTACTACAAATACTGGAAAGTCAGAATGTGCATTGTCATTATAAAGATGTGCATGGTATATTGGACAACATCTTTAATTTATTTCTGTAATGTAGTTGATATATTTGTGAACAAGTACTGAGAGATCAAGGCTGCACGGCATGGAGGGAGGTAACAGATGGATGAATTTTAAATATATGTTGTTTTCATAGTAGTGCCTTCATTTTGTTTGTGTTTCCACATGTAGTTTCATGGCATGAAGACTAAATGGGCAGTAAACATAAGTAATGCTTCCTTTTGTGCACTTTCCATAGTGCACCTCCAAGCAGCAGGCATGGGCTATGGTTTACAGTGAGATATAGCTTTCTACTCTTTTCCTTATTTGAACATAATTAAGTGGTGCAAAATATGATTGTTAACATTATGAGAGTTCTCAGTACTGAGTGCACAGCTGCTGCTTAGCTAACTCTGCAGCAGCAGGAGTAAATGCATTGACACATTTCTTTTGGAGCCCAGATGATATAGGGTTTGAATCCAGATGTCTGTAATAGTTTTAAATAAATAGTGATAATGCAATGAAATAATTCTTAACTACTTGGAGTGAGAGAGAACTTAGCACAGCATGTTTAAGCAACATTGTGTGGAGCTAACTACACCAAAGAAGAGCCATTCACCATCACTTGGCATTAGTGTGCAATGCCAAACTCCACACAAACACAGGCCAAAAAGTGAAGGGCTCCATAGTTTTTTTTAACTTGTGTGTTGTGCATGACTCTATTTTTTGACTAGATTATATGTGTTAAAATTGGGTAGATAAGGAAAGTGGTGAAATGGGGGGCAAGCAGGGAGAAAAACAAATGAAAAGCAATATAGGAATGTGCAGGTGGGAGGTAGAAAAGAACCATAGCTATCCATTTCTTCAACAGTGTAAAATGAAAATATGTACAGAATATTAGCTGCATTTGGACTGTCACCTCCACAAAGAGGGTTAATGACAACCCAATCATGTTTTATAGCCAATTGGACCAAATCAAGTGTGTCAAGAAGACACATGTGTGAAGTGGAGAGCTATGTATGGGAAGATATTTTTTGTGGGACAGGTGCCCATTTTTTGTACTTCAGTAAGAGAGGAATGCTGAGCAAGGGACATTGGTATTTCTGGGCCAGGTAAGTTGGATAGGTGAGGAAGCAAATACAAACAAACAGGACAAACAAAACACAGGGATGGTGAGGGACACAAAAGGTTGGGGGACACCATGATAGGGGTGATGACGGGACAACACAAGCCCATGCCTGTCAAACATGGGGACAGTGATAATCTAGTCCTCACCTGCAGGACTGTCATCACCGTCCTCTTACTCTGCTGGTTGCTGGAGTGCTTGATGTCTCCCCCTCAATTCATGAGGTAGAGCAGCCTCTCCGTCTGGTGTAGGCATACACAAATGTTGCTGTGCACAACCCTATGCACCAACTCTGGCATCTCCTCTGGCATCTCCTGGTGGGTGATAAAATCCCAACCTCCACCAGTATTCCTGGATGATACCACAGCACCAGCTGCTGGGGTAGTGCTACCTGAGGGTACAGGTAGCACTGGGGCAGCAGAGGCAGCACTGCCAAGTTGTGTTCCAGATGTGCTGGGCATCTGTGCTTGAGCTGGTGGGGCGATTGGGGTTGGCCTACATCCCTGTGCTGTGAAGCATGTAGTGATTTGTTAGAAATGGATGACATGAAAACACTTTGATAACACATAATAGAAAATTAAAAAAGAGATAAGAGTTGGGGTGAGAGACAAAAAAAGAGATAAAATTAGTACCATCATATGTGACATACAATGCATTATCACAATAATACAACTATTTTATCTGAAGTTTTACATTTAAGTATACTTACTAACAACTACAAACTATAATTATGGATTGATCAAAGTAATCATTGCAATATGCAGATATTGCACATATTCTTGGTCCAATTATGCTGTTTAATGTTAACACAGAGCATTTATGCCACTTGTGAAGAATTTAATTTATGTAATATTATTATTACGAATTGCACTAATTTATACTTGTTATTCATGGTATTTGAACCTACAACATCTAACTACAGTCTTACACTTGACTCCTAAAGTTGTTTATTGCTACAGACTGACACATGCATACTTGTTTTTACAGTTAGGATATGCATGCTTGCTTTGATACTACTGTATAGGAAAACATTTTTTTTTTAATTTTTAACACTACAATAATACTTTTCTTGTACTGCATACATACCACTTGCTTCTCTCAGTCTCTCTAGATGCTCAGCATGGGCCTGCCTATTCACACTGATTTCAGAATTAGCTGTGAAAAGAAAAGAAATGAAAAGAAGAGCATTATGTATACTAGTCATGCCTATATTTAGCTTTCTATGTGTTATACATTCTCTTTGTTAGCATACTTACACAACTGGTGGATGTTGCTGGTTCAGAACTCATTCAAACACTGGTTGAATCTATCCCTCTTGTGCCTTTTTAGATCATTAAAGTGGTGCCTACACTGCTCTCCAGTGCATGGGATGCCAGTCACACTGGATACAGCCTTGGCCAGACTATTCTAACCCTTAGACTTGCACTGGGAGCCGGTATAGTCCCCCTGCAAAAGCCTTTGGCTGTGGTCCTTTACCAGGAGTCCAATAAAGATTCTGGACTCCTGAACACCCCACCTCTGTGCCCTAAATTGGGCACATTCCCCCCTAACACCAGGCATGCCTAACCTGAAAGCACTGCAATAGCAAATAATGATTTCACACCAATTCCTGTTATCGCGTTTGCTGGTAGTGTGCTACCCCGAGCAACAATGGTAACTGCATTTGCGTGATGTTAAGTGGAGAGCAACAGTGCTAAACAGAGAAGAAAGCAGTTTTGTAGGAAGGTTAATCTGGCAGTTGGCATTAATTTGAAGGGTGTGTGCTGCTGTAACTGTTAGGTGATTTAACTTTGCAGACATGCATTAGGGGCATAAATTTTATGACCTGAACACATGTTTGGTTTGGCTTTGTACACTAATAAAACTGATTTTTACAGTGGGGGATTCAAACCTATGCATAAGAGGCAAAACATTATATTTCCATAGCAGTGATTTTCCATCTTTGCCACCGAAGAAGTACTTCTCAGGCATAGTCATGAATTATTTATAAATAGAGATGACAGGTTGAGGTGTTATCCATGTATGTGTGACCTGACAAGGTCCTTGTTTATACAGTCACTTGTGTATGCATTTTATTTAAATGTGAAGGCCGTCCAAGTCCAGATAGCAGAATTATACTTACAGAAACATAGTAGACAGTGTACCCTCAGTCATATATCTGAACCTTCAAAACTAAGGGTGTCTTATCCCCATTCATGTAATTCATATCAGCTTCACTGCTATGCATAGTTATTATTTATAATTATGTATAAATTGTTATAAGTGATATTTAATATAATGTGAATGGAACAACATTAAAACCATCTGGAATGTCTTGTATTAGAACCCAGGACCATGTGTATGGCTGCCCTCCATTTACACCTGTTACCACAGGAATATTGAAACAACACTTGGATATTTTCCAATAGATTACTATAAACTGAACTGTCACAACAGTAAAATTATGCTGCACTTCCTGTATTAGAACCCATGACCATCTGTATTACAGATCTACACTTAAACCTGCTGCCACAGTAATAGTTAAATAACAGTTGGATATTTCCCTATTCATTATTAACTTCTGTGTTAACCACCACACACCTCTGCTCACTCTGTTTGCTTGGTGCCCAGCACACATTTGATACAATGTATCCATTTTGAAATTGTCTACTATCTGCTTCTTTTCTGCAGGTGTTCTATGGCTGCAGGTGTTGGGGAAGCTTAATAACCACTGCGCAACTTCCCTTACAGGTGTTGTGCAATGTAAAGCAAAAAATGCAACAATGTATCTTTTTTGACATTTAGAATGTCTTTGTCCTGTCTGTAGGTGTTCTGCCTGCTTCCTGCGTGGGCCACTAATCCAGGTTTGAGCGATGGTAAGCATCGTGCAAATGAGATAAGCAAAGCTAAACTTCTTTTAGCCTTGTGATCAGTGTTTATTAGGTGTCATCCTTAAAAGACAAAGGTGGGACTTGAAACCAGATATACAGATAGTGCAGTTTACCAGAGCTGCTCAGAGTTTGGCCTAGTTAGCCAGAAATATGAAGTCAATCTGAATGGAATTCAAGACATCCTGTGAATTCTACTGAAAAATAACTAGTTGTATAACCTTCTTTGTACTTTTAAACTGTTTGCATCTGTTTTGTTGCACTTTGAACTGTTTTTATTGTTTGTGACTGTGTTTTCTGAACTGCCTATTTACAGTACATGAACAATTTATATCATAGGCTAGATTCAGATGTGCTGAATCTAGACTGTTTGGCATTTTCTGAAAACTAAATCAAGCCATCTTACATTAAAAGAGCCCTCCTGCACTTCTGTGGCAGAAGAGTTGAATCAAGGACCCATCTGAGTTGGGGATTGGTGGAACAAGGCTCAGTCTTGGGATTTCCTATTGGTTAGATTGTTTAAAAACTGTTTTACTTAGCTGAAATTTAAACACAGCATTTGCACGTAGCTGCATAGCAGGCAATGGAGGGTAGCACACTGCCGTGTATAGATGCAAATGCTTAAAGAGTCAAATTTTCCCTAGATAACTGCACACAGTACGGTCCCAACAGCAACCACTACACATAATAACACACACACACACACACACACACACACACGCACGCACGCACACACGCACGCACACACACACACACACACACACACACACACACACACACACACACACACACACACACACACACACACACACACACACACACACACATCAGTGTCTCACCAAATAAGCCCCTAAGACACAACATATATAAAATAAATGTCTTAGATATAGGCAACTCCATAGTGAGACACACACATGTACCCCTCACTAGGCTGGACAAGGAGAAGGTCAAGATCAGCTGCCTATCTGGTACTAGGATCCGACAAATCACTCATGCACTCAAGTCTGTCAACAAGAAGTACTGTTATGACTCTGTCATAGTCCATGTTGGACTGAATGACTTGAGATGTTCCTCACTGGAATACGAAGAGAGACATGACAGAACTTTCAGATTATGTGTCCCAGACAGGTATGTCCCTAGCCCTAAGCAACATTCTTCAATCACTTTGGATGATGCCACAATACAAACAAAAAATGATTGACTTCAACAATTGGCTTAGCTTCTGGTGTCAATCCAGGGGGATCCAGAATCTAACAGCCTGGGATTGATCTGGCTGACAGACCACACTGTTTTGCCAGAGATGGTTTTCACCTGTCACCTCTAGTCTTTAGGTTGCAGGCAAAGCACTTGCCTCCCCATAGTGCCTTTTTTAGGCAATGTCATAAGAACAAAATTCCCAATGTGAAACTATCATCCAGAAACAGAGTTATGCTGCGTAAAGCTAGGAGTCTAAATCAGAAACTGCACTCACTTGAAGCAGTTCACAGAGACATGGTTCAAGGCCTCAGAGAGTACCTCAGCCATGCAGAGCTACAATGCCTTTCACATGTTTAGACCACACAATGATTGTGAAGAAAAGCAATGGAGGAGGAGGAGTATCTATCTTCATTAAAGACATATACACCTCTAAACTTGTTAAACAGTGCAAGTCCCTAGAGTTACTCCAACTCCAGTTAACCATAGGAAGGACCCCCCCAAGTCACAGTTAGTTGTAGGTTCCCCACCATAAACCACAAAAACCACACGGCCTACCTGGACCTACTTTAGTCACTTTCAGTACAGCTAAATAACCTGGTCATGGATGACTTTAACTATCCTTCCATCGATTGGGTAACATATATTAGCACAAACGCATTCACCCAAAGGTTCCTGGACTCTGTTAACAACAAATGCTTTGGAGCAGATAGTCAGCACCCCCACAAGGGGCTGTAACATCCTTGACGTAGTGGACACCAACATGGGGGATCACTGCACCATCCCATGTGTGGGGTCCTCCCTGGTAAAGTCTGATCATAAATCAGTCTTGTTCAAAGTAATGACTCACCCTCAAGAACAAAAAGGTTTTTCATTTTTTCCAAAGCATACTATAGCCTACTGAGTGATGGCATCAATAGCTTCAGACCTGCTATCAGCACTGACAGCAATGACCCCTATACTGAGCTGTACACAAATGTTCTGTTTAAAAACCTATATACATGTATAGACTCAGCCATACCAGAACAGATCAAATAAAGATCCTCACGAAACAATAAGCCATCCTGGGGGACATCCAGCATAAATAGGTTATACAACAGTCCCAGCTAAGGAAGAACTCCCTCCAAAGCAAAAGCAAGCACATTAGGCCTTTTATAAAGTCTAAATTACATCCCTAGCTAAGGTAAATCACAAATCATTCTTTAGCTATGTCCAAAATTTAAAAGGAAAGGCCCAGCTTTGTGCTGAACTAGCTGTGGATGGTACCACTTATACTGAATCTGAGGACATTGCCAACCTGCTAGCAGGGAGATTTGGTGAAAACTTCACCCCCCCCATCCCCACCAATCATAGCCAATAACACACCTGTCACCAGTCCTCTGCCTAGTATCTCCAGAGAGCAGGTCATAGCCGTACTCCCCAAGGCCAAAAACACAGCCTCTATGGGACCAGACAACATCCCAGGCTGACTATTAAATGGTCTAAAACAGGAGTTAGAGGAATCACTGAGCACGGTCTTCAATCTCAGTCTAAGCACTGGCTTTGTCCCAGCTGAGTGGAAAACAGCAAGCAAAATCTCATTACACAAAGGGGGGTCACTCAACTGACCCCAGGAACTATAGACCCATAAGCCTTATTAGCCTCATATGCAAGGCCATGGAGAGAATCATCAAGGATCTTATCAACAAGGATATAGGTGACCTTCAAACTCTTGACCCAACCCAGTCTGGTTTTGTTAAGGGCAGATCTTGCCTGCTAAACCTGGTGGAATTATTCAAGAATGTCACCAAGGCCCTGGATGAAGGCAAAACAGTTTACACTGCTGTTATAATTTTCCGCCTCCCTACCAGTAATCATTCATAGCTGCAATGCATTAGCAACAAACACTGAGAGACTGCTTGCACTACATTTACATCTGATACATGGAGACATGAAATTGGGATTCAGCAGTCCTAATGAGTTCACACCTCATTTGCATCTTCACCATGCTCACAGCCATGAAACTGCACTATAAAAAAGGGAACCATGTAGCTAGGGAACCTGAAGGTGAGAAGACGTGTTTATGTGAATAACACAGAAAAAGATTGCTATTACTTTGGCTTTATCTGCACAGAAGACTACTGATCTTGACAAGGTGTGATTGCATTTTCAGTTATATAGTGAATATGCTCACGTCACAAAGGCAAATATTATATATACATACACACACACACACACACACACACACACACACACATATATATATATATATATATATATATATATATATATATATAGTTTACATTCACCATTGCAAACTGCATTCAATGAGAGTGACACTGTTGAAATGCAGTTTTTCAATGGGAAGTTTTTTGAACCCAACTATATTAACTACACCACATTGAATCGGTAGTGCAGTTCCAATATTTGAGTTAATTTTGAGTGGAGATTGTGTTCAGTGAGGAACAGGGAGTTAACCCAATTCGTCACTGTAGTGTGATCTTGGAGATGGTATATATAATTTCCAGGGGGTGTAGGGGGCACAATCCCCCACATGTGGGGTGCAGGGGGGCTTCCACCTCTGCAAAATAGTAAAATATATGTACCGTTGACTATGGAATGTCACAGTATGGTAAGCTGCATAGCATGGGTGACAACATCACCTCCTGTGATGTATTCAGTTTTGACCTGGCCGCAATTTCACTTGGATTCAGGATTTTGGGTCAACCATGTGACTGGTCGACCTATGTATGTGTATATATATATATATATATATATATATATATATATATATATATATATATATATATATATATATATATATATATATATATATATATATATATTCGACAGTCAAAATAAATTCCTACCTTAAATATCGACTAAGAAGTTCAACTTGGAATGTCGAGAGGTCAGAATGTCACAAACACACTTCCTGTTGTGAATTCAACCTTTCTCAACATCTGTAGACTGCAGTCTGACACTGCACATCACGTGACTTGACAATTTTTGCAGGGCCCTGTGAGGGGCTGTGCCCCCCAACCCCTGCTAATTTTATATTCCAACTCCGAGATTACACTACAGTGGGGAAAAGGGTAAATTTCCAAATCTCCAATGTACCACAGCACTAGTCATAAGATTGACCTCATATGTGTGAATGCACTGTGCATTTGCTGAACCAGGACTCACACAAATTAAGGTTTGGCAACATGGGATTCAGCCAGCCATAATTTGACTTCCTGTGGTCACCAAGCCTTCACTCGAAATTGTGATTGTAAACCTTTATATATAGGATGACTCATAGACACCTCTAGGGCAGTGCTGGCCACAGGTAGAGGTGACTGGCAATTGCATAAAAGTGAATGTTTTGTAGTAAATATGTACACATTTTTGGGACAGTTTATTTGATAGCACATTTAGCAGTTCACTCATGTTTTATTCCTTTTGGTTTGTAAGCAAAATGTGTCATTTACCTGTTGCTTTCAGAGTGGGGGAGCCAAGTTCCATTTCTGCGTTGACACAAACAAAATTATTTGTACAGACATTTGCTTTGTTATTTTTACTCTCCTTGTTTTGGATCCAACCTTGCTGTGTATGTAACTGTAACATGTTACAACCACATAAATCCTTTTTTATATTTGAATATTTTTACTGTTTTTTGTTTCTCCAGTGGGTAATATTGAAAAACTACCTTTTATATGCTATATCTAAGCAGGACTTTTATTTATGTGATACTTATGTGTAGTATCCTTCTTTTGTGTTTTATGTCACCTAGGACTATGGCACACAGGCATCCCAGTCCGCACAAACCCTCCTTCAGTGACCCTGAGAATGAAGTAATAGTCCAAGCATTTAGGCAACATGGTATCTTTCTGCTTGAGAGAGGATGTCGGAATATGGCTGGAAGAGTGCAAATTTGGCAGCAGATAGAGAATGATGTAAATGCCGTAGGTGGCCAGAACAAGATATATGATCAGGTGTATCATAGGGCAACTTACATTATTTCACTGGCCAGGAGGAGAGCAGTTGCAGTGGCCCATGGACTGATGGATAGCAAGGGGAGATTTGCTACAGAGTCACCACTGACACCAAATGAAAAGTTACTGCCCACTGTCAGGGATCCAGAGAACTCAGTGAAAAATGCACAACAGCATGTGATTGATGTCGGTACTGCTGTTTCAGGGAGGACAAGTATGTCCCAGGAGGAGCTCCCAGGTGGGATTACCTATCTCAATTGTTAAATATTTCTTGCATAGTAAAATATTGGCAGCAATACTTAAGTTCTGTTTGACATTTTTTTTTGGGGGGGGGTGGCGGGACTAGTTGTACCCTGATACAGTTAACACATTTTGGTTGATTACACATGGGCTTGGGGTAGACATGTCACCCAAGATTTTGTTAAAAGTATTGTTAATGGACATATAAAGGGCAAAAGGTTTTAACTCTCTGTGTTACTGTTAATTGTGATGATGGTCCTTAGCTTTTGCTTAACTTCTTTCAGGACCATCCTCCATAGGAACTCTGGAGTCATCTGCACATGGTAAGCCAAATATTTTATATCAATACTGATGATCAGTTCAAAGAAATATTTATTTTATGCATATGTCTGATGTGGGTGTCAGGACTGTTGTGTGTATTGCTGTCCTATCTGTAATAGTGGCACCACTGTTAGTTTGTTAGTATATATAGTAATGTAGGTATTAATTTCTTTCTTGTATTTGTTGCTTATTATCACAGGTGATCCTGATAGTGAAAGTGTAAGACTCTTACATTCTGATGTTGGAGTATCGGCAGACTATGATGCTGATGGTGGTGGGCAAACAGAGGCACAGTTACAAGGTGCAGAGGTTGAATCTGACACTAAGGTTGACATTCAGCCATCCTCTGAAGTTTCATCGGACATAGCCAGTAGGCCTACACCAACCCATTCCAGTGAGCCCTCAGATATTGGAAAGGTGGAGGGTGATACTCAATCAGGGTAGTATGGTTACAGTGGCTTCATACCTGTTGAATCTGGCTATAGCCAATGTGTGGACAAGGTGCCATGCAGGAGGGTTGTTAGGAATGCTTTGAGGTGGCCTGCTGTCCATCCTCTACCTGATCCAGGTGTGTCTTCCTGTGCCACTCGACGCATGTTTAGGGCCATTATGGAGATGCAGACATGTTCCAATAGGTCCTCCAGAGAAATGCTTAGGGTTGTAGATGTGGCACAGCCTGACATGCATGACTGCCTCCACAGTGTTGCCGATTCAATGGATCAGATGAATGATACATTGGAATGGGTGTTGTCTGTGATGGAACATCTGCTGGGAGGGGAATGGCATCCACATGGGCGTAGGTTAGGCACATCTTCTGATGTTAGCCAATGTGGCTATGCCTGATCATGCTCCCATAGTGGCAGTACTTTTTCTGCTCCATCAGTGGTTGAGGTTTCCACACCCAGCTGTGGCAAGGCATGGGGTCATGGTCCTGGGCGTACACGTGAGTAGAGCTCATCCAGCAGACATCAGTCACATGCAGGTACCAGAAATGCATCTGACCATGGGCATAGACATGCCAGTGCAACTCTTGGCAGAGCCAATTTTCATCGTTAGGTACAACAACAATGAACTGCCACTCTACCATGCATGGCACACACCTGTCTGAGATACCAAGACATAGAGCTAGCACAGAGCTTTCTGTGTTCTTGCAGACACCAATATCACCTGGAGGGCCCATACAGACACACAGACAACAGTTACATGGTTCAGCAGTGAGGCTTAAAGCTCATTCTGTCTCAGTGGCCATTTGTTACTTTATCCAAATGTCTGCGTGTTTCTCTTTCTGAATCACATGCACTCACTTACCTTTTGTGTCAGCCTAGGCTTCCTGCCCCCCCCCCCCAATACCCTGTGCAATTGATGATAACTGTGCCATATCCTTGTTTTCTAACTTTTGGGTTCAGGGATACATACATTTTGTGTCTGATGCTCAAGGTGCATAGCTGACTTAGTGCTTAGTATATCTGTGTTTGTAATGTTGTTTTGTTTGTAATGTTGTTTTGTTAATTGTACTGCTTTCTTACTGTTTTTTTTAATATGTACATGCATCCCCCACTTTTATAGCAACAAAGCTGGACCAAACCATAAATAAAATTGACAATGGCTGAACAATAGGGAAACTTTTTACATATTTTGGTCTTATAAAGTTAGACAGTTGATAGACTCATAACAGTTTTTGCATCAGTATTTTTAAAAATCTTCTGAAGGTTATGAAGTCTGAAACTGAAATATGTCTCATTCATTTCAAACTTCTCTCTTTAATGATTTGCCAGTACAAAAACATGAGGCCAAACTGAGGACATTTGGTGACCATCAGTACTTTTTGAGAGGTATGAATGTGTGAATCATTGATGCCTGAGGCCTATTACTTGATAGAGGACACATGTATTCACATAAGTCTCTGCTGTCACATGTTGAAGTTATTGTTGTACAAATCACCCGCCTTTTACTTACTTACATTAACAAGCAACAACATGTAAGGATATGCCATTAATTTGTATTCTTACACACTTTTGTTTCAATACTCCAGGTTCAATACTTACCTTGTAAATCCAGCAGTTGCTACAGTTTTAGTTCAGGGCTGAGTCTGTCCGACTGTAGGAGTACACAGCCATTACATGGGTATGTAAAAGTTGTGAACATTGCTGGCATCAATGTTACTATATGTATGTGAGTAAGATGAAAGTTTTAGACCGTTAGGTGGTGAGTGTCCTATGTGTTACATCTTAGCTAATGCAAGGTCATATTGAGCACACCAATGCCTGCCTATACCCACAGCAGCTGCGGGTTCCCCCTCTGAATTCTTACCTGCATGTGGCTGTGGTGACCTTACCACTGAGAGTGGGATGTGTGCCCCTTCCCCTTGTTGATCATGCTGAAGTTGTTTTCTCAGAATGATGTTGTGAAGCATGGCACAGTTGGCGAATATTTCAGTACATTTATGTGACTTCAGCAGCCCAAACACAAGCTCTGTGATATTTTTGGTTTGAGTGTGTGCCTCATTGTGAAGTTCTTCAGTGCGTGTGTGTGTACATTTCTGATGGGCAGCATTAGCCACAGTTCTAGTGTATAACCTGCATCTCCCAGTAAATGACCCTGTGGGATATCACCCCTAGTGAACATCTGATATATCTGTGAGTTGTGCCAGATATCTGAGTCATGGTAACTGCCTGGGTTGCCAGCACACACATTCGAGGTGATTACCTTAGCATTCCACATGACTTTGCAGTTAATGGAGTGGAAGCTCTTTCTATTTATGTAGACCCTTTCCTGTTCTCTGTGTGGTGCTTTGATTTCTAAATGTGTACAATATATGGCACCCAGTACTTCAGGGGGGTGTGCTACAGAGTAGAACTCCTGCATATTTGTGTTCCTGTCCTCAGGAGTATGGGGAAAATATATGTGGTTACTGGCATTTTGGAGCATAGCATTCAGGAATTGATGGAAGATCCTGGATGTTGATTTATGTGACACCCACAGCATGTCCCCTGCTGGTCTCTGAAAGGTTCCTGTAGCCAAAATTCTAAGTGCTACACACACTTATGTCTCCACTGGTAATGATTCCTCTCGTTTTATCCTGTGTCTGAGCTGAGGACAACAGAGGTTGCAGAGTTCCTGTAGTGTGTTTCTATCCACCTTGTAGCACTCTACAATTTCCATCTCATGCAGATTATGATAAATTTAATGGGGTCTGGAGACTCTTTTCCTTCTTGGACTTGGTCTATTAGCAGCAGCAGCAGCACTGACATCAACATATTGCACATACACATAAATTTATTTATTTATTTATATTTGTTGACCGGGACTGGACATAGGTTCATTTTCAGCGGAAGCCCTGGGAGAAAAACTCCACAGTTAATATAAACAGACAGTAGTTACATTGGATTACATAGCGATTAACAATTTACATAGCAATTACTTACAACATATTTACAGATGATAGAACATAGTACATCAGTAGACAACTAGAATCTTTATCTGTGAAGTACATAACAGACATTAACAAATGTTGCAATAAGAAGTTCCTGCTGTATAATAAGTACTAGGCTTATGAGCATCTGAGCTTCCTATAATCAAGGTAGTTAGAATTTAAGCAACAGCAGCTCCTAACATTCTTTCTGTGTAGACTCCTTTCTGAGGCTGTATTCCAATATGTTTTGAAATTTGCAGGGAAAACCAGCACTGAGTCTACATGGTTGCTTTATAGCTTGTTGAATAGCTCCTCCATCTTGGACTGGTTGATTAGCATACAGTTCAGTTACTTATGCTGTAATTAGCGTGTCACAGTGTTTACCATGTTTGTGTAGCTGTAATCCAAAACAGTGAACTACCATGTGTGCATCGCTCCACGATGTGCACATAGTCTTAGTGGACCGTGGACCATGTAGGATTTATTGAATCTGCCTATATATATATATATATATATATATATATATATATATATATATATATTTAGCTTAGTGTAGCCTATCAACCAATTTGTTTTTGTAAGGCAGGAGGGAACTGAAGGGAAGTTTGTAGATTAAAGTCTACTGCAGATGAAGGCAAAAAAAAAAAAAACATACTGGAAGCTCATGCAATTTATACACAGACAATGAGTGGATGTCTGGACTGAACTCTGGATCATGAAATTGTAGAAGGTAGATATATTACCACTGAGCCACTATGCTGCCTACCCTAAAACTGTAACCATTCAGAAAGTAGTTTGATGCAACTATGAAAGAATTTATGAACATGCACTATAGAACTGCTGGCTAGAAATAAGAATTCTAGTAAAAATTAGTGCAGCTTATTTCCTAAACATGGCAGTCCACATAAGTGCCTTGCAATTGATTTGTATTACTACACTTATCTCAGGTATTGCCCTTGTACATCCTAAGTATAACAAAAAGCGGCTGACAGTGGGAAGAGACACAAAATATAACCAGAATTAATAAACATGCATTTGAGGAAGTACCTGTTAGATAGTTCCAGACCCAACTTGTTGTGTCTTTCGGCTTTTCCTGGTTAGGGGTCGCCACAGCGGAACTCCGGTCCGCTAATGATTGGTAGTTGATTTTTATGTGCCGAGTTACCAGCCCTGACACACAACCTTCAACGAAGGTATGCCCATTCACGCATGTCTCCACGCAGAGGACATCTAGCTGAGAATCGAACCGGACAGCGTCTTACTGTGAGCTGACAGCGCTATCGCAGCACCACCACCGCAGATCTCAATAAAAATCTATCAGACAGTTATGTGGTGCAGAAGTGTTGGAAGTGCGTTTGCTTAACCTTGAAATACTTCGGGGCTCTGTCTTATGTCTTACAGACAGCGCTGTTTTCCTCATTTCTAAAAGATGTTACACTTGACCTGCCATAGCTATAGATTACACTACACACTGACAATATGTTACTCTTAAAGGCTGCCAAAATTTCCCTTTTGTTAACAGGGAAATCCAAAATGATTATAACAAGCTGTAACCAGAACTGCAGAGTAATAGGTTAATACTTAATTCCAACAAAATCTCATCTATTTTTGGTATCTGACATAGATTTAATGTAATTCTGGATAAAGGACAGAATGAAAAACAAAGTATATCGCTTATGACTTGAAATATCTTGGTATATGGCTTTATTCTACCTTCTCAGTTGATAGTGTTAAGACAGAGTTTAGCTACAAACTCTCTAGCTTCCTTATGCAAGAAGCTAGAAGAGCCAAAGTAATACATTTTCTTATTCCTAAATAAGACTGAAATAAGATTGAAATCTTCCTATAACATGGGCTTACTCCAAACAATGTTGAATAAAATCTACAAGTTTATTTCAGTCTCAGAAATTAAGGAATATCACCCCCACCACTCCTTAAGGCTGGCCATCTTGTCTTCCTTCAACAGGAAAAGCAGTGTAGCTGATGTCTGCCTTCACATTTATGCCCTTTCATTGGGACTATTGTTTCCACATCACATAAACTGCAAACAGTTCAAAGGATCAAGGTGCTTTTCTGTTAAAGATGCCTTCATTTATACTAGCAAAAGGAGTGAAGGCCTTTAGTAAAGTTGCTACTGCATGCTAGACTTGTATATTTAAAGGCACTGGAAAAAAAGTTAATTTTCTGAATTAAAACTTAAATGAGAGTGCTTTAGAGACATAGGGGTAAATGTCTCCACAGAAGTTGATTCACATATAAGGCAGCCTGGTTATTGTGTTTATCTTAACTGCATAACATCACTACAGATATATCTGAACAAATTGTATATTTTTCTACCTCACTTGTGTTCAATATAGAGTCTGAAAATTATATATAGATGCATTCCATATATGTAATTGCTGATTGTGCCTTCTGACCCAGGTTATTACAGAAACGGTTCTCTAGCTCTGTCTGCCTTCTTTGTTAGCAAATAAATAAATTTAAAAAAATACTTCTGACCAGCTCCTGATTATGTATAACTTAACTATGCTAATTAATTCCATTTCCTGGCTTAATTACAAAGTCTTACTGTTAGCTCCATAATTATCCAATTCATAGCAGTCCATAGGATGCATGCAAACTATTGCTATCACAAATAATTACAGGTACTGTCACAAATCAGAGATTGCCTTCTTCTTCTTGTCAAATAGTTTTGATATTAGGCTATGTCCACTTCATTCTGTACTCTGTTAAATAGTTTAAGCCCAACGCTAGCAAATTATGTACCTTCGCATTGGTTACCTAAGACAGGAATAAAGCCTATGCATCTCTCTTGGAAACCCACAGTGTGAACTAAATGGTCATACAGTAATTATATGGGAGCTACGGAGATTTAACTGAGGTGTGTAGCCCATCCCTTTAACTTGTACTGTATACTGTTTCTGTATTTTCTGCACCAGGTTAAAAAAAATGTCATCACCTTGAGAGAAAAGACATACCACATGATTTTAAATAACCACTAAGTGCTGTTTTGCACATACTCCATGAAGTATAAAAAAAGTCTTATTTAAATTGGTAGGGCTCTTGATACATAGCTTTGGATCTGTGATGCTTCTTTATATCTGATAAGATTCTAGCAAAACATTGCCAACTATTTCTACAAGAATCTTCTCTCTTAAACGGGATTTCAAGTTGTAAAATGTACAGAAGTTTTCTAGGTGACTGATGATTTTCTGTGGAGTTGAAATGCCATCTACTGGAAATCTTCAATAATGCAATTCCGCATACACAAACTTAGAATTTTATTATCACGTACTTCAAGATTAAAAGTTATTACACAGAAAGTCCTATTGCATGGAATAAATGTCAAACACATTATATATATATATTTTTTTACTTTTACCCTGGGAATATGTTATTATTAACACCAAAGTCTAAGATAACCCTTAATGTGTATGCATATGGACTGTGTCTGATATACACTGAGTACGTATCTATTTAATTTTCAACTACTAACTTATGATGAAACTTTTACTATCATAACAAGGAACCAAATTCTTATGCCATTCTGTGTCTAAGATTCATAATAAGAATGAAAACCACTTAAATAAGCAGATGAAGTGTGAACCTTTCCCAACAGGAAAATTACCATATAAGGAAATTCTAAAATACATTCTTATTATCATTAAAAATTCATTTTCTAAAAAAATCTCAGCAACTGGATAGCATGTTAAACATAAAATTAAATCAAACTGTTAAAATGTGCCATGTGTGGGGGTGGGGGTTAATGAGATGTTACCAAACCCTTCAAAAGACATTCCACAGTCAAAAAATAGTTTTATACATACTTTCTCTAACAACTCAGATCAGATCGAGAAGATTATCAAGAAATATTGGCCCATTCTCAGACTTCAGGAAGATCTTAAGGATTCTATGCCCAGTTTGGCAGGAATTTGAAAGAACTTTTAGAAATTAGGTTAGAGGATCCACAGAATCAGAATAGAAAGAAATTAGACACTTATCCATGTGGGATGTGCAAGCAATGCCATGCTATGCTGAATTCGGGGTCTTTCTACCTTCCCTCTAGAAGATTTAAGTTCCACTCTAACAAACATTTTAATTGTGGATCTAAGGGGGTAGTCTATCTTGGTTTTTACATTGGGAAAACTGAAAGGGTGTTTAGGAGAAGAGTTTATGAACACTTCAATGACATCAATACAAGGAAGGAAAGTAATGCCTTTTATAAACACTCTTTAACATGTAAGGACATGGACATAAAGTTCATGGTTTTGGAACAGGTACAACCGGATATAAGAAGAGGTAGTTGGGAGTCAAAATTAGAATACCGTGAGCTATTTTGGCAGCCTAGATACCCAGGTCTGTTATTAGTGTTCTGAAATTGAGGACATTTATTGTTTTATTCACTTTTGAATTTACAAAATTTTATAATAAGATATATGGAATGTTATGTCATACACTTGAAACTTAGAAAAGAAATGTTTTACAATGCTATTCAGTAACTCTAGGTTTTAATTTGGAGTTTTGATTTTATCCGATGAAAAAGGGGTCACTGCACTTATTTGTGATTATAAAAATATTTTGTAGAATTGTTTTTTGGCACATTTTAACAGTTTGATTTAATTTTATGTTTAACATGCTATCCAGTTGCTGAGATTTTTTTAGAAAATGAATTTTTAATGATAATAAGAATGTATTTTAGAATTTCCTTATATGGTAATTTTCCTGTTGGGAAAGGTTCACAGGAAGTCATGTGATGATTGTGGAAGTATTTAATGTGAATGAACTTCCAGCAATGGTTATATTAAAGGAGCTCATTGGAGATCTAGCAGCTGTTTGATTTCTTCATCTGCTTATTTTGAAAGCCTTTGTTTACGCAAGCCCGGTCCTGGTGCCAAGTGGTTACGTGCGCGGGTCCTGTGGTGCCAAGTGGTTTTCATTCTTGGTTTGATTTTGCTTCTAGTTTTGGTAAGTTTCATAATATACACCTGGCTATAATATGCAATTTTTATAGCCGCAAAGGTTATTATTCATTTCTAGAGTAATTGGACTGATGTGGTTGAGATTCATAAATGTTTATTTTGGTGCACAGCACAAATTAGCACAGGTAGCAACAAGGAACAGGGAGTGGGTGATGCAGAGACACAGATTGCATATTCTAACAGACTGCAGCCCATGCAAATGACTGCATAATGATAAGGAAATGAGCATTATGCAAATGAAATGTGGATTATGCAAATATGACATCAGACAAGGTGGAATGATTCAAAAATATATAAAACAGGCATATTCTGTTTGGAATTCCAGATGTTTATGGTGCACTGCCAAATGAACATGTCTGGAAAAGTAACAGCAGAACATCATGTCTTAGGTGAGATTCTGTAACACAGCACTTTACATGTGTCAGCATCGCTACAGGTGGTACTGGCAGCACTTGGCATATCACCATCTGACAGATCAGCAGGTAGTGAACTGCTATTGTTTGGACAGAAACACAATATGTGACCTAGTCAGACTGTGTTGCCCACAAGAGGAACTGAAGGAGCTGCATGGATTTCTCATACTAGTGGACACAAAGATACGTAAAATTTAAGCATATTACCTACAATGACCTTCCATCAACCTATGTGGAACATGGTACAGAAATTACTGGTGTCAGTGTCATGTATCCTAAATAATTTCCTCGACATCACAGTGCAGTATGTGAATCAGTATAACTTTTCTTCTCAGGACTACAGAGAAGGGGAACCACCACTATGCAGGTGTTGTACACCATAGCCCATTTCCTTGAGGTTTTAATAGCCATAGATTACCCACATATCACCATCAAAGCCTCTCCTGGACCACAGGAACTGAAATACATCAACAGGAACTGCCAGGTAGTATGCAACACCCACAGCATTACATATGTCTGTGCACCACCCACTTGGTTCCTGTGTTTTAAAATATATGGTGCATGTTCAATTTATACCAACAGTTTGCACAAAGCAGCTTCCAATAGGATCATTTAGTTGGTAGGTGCACACACATAGCCATATTGCACAGGACATTTATTTATTTATTTTTATTTAATTATTTACCATGTGATAACCATGGTATATCAATGATCAGTATTGAGAATTTTCAGGCTCAGCCTAAGAGTAAACAAGTCACAAGGTAGCATTATATAATACAGTGTTATAAACAGAAGGGTACATTCCAACTTCAAACCTAGTTATATTAAAGGAGCTCATTGGAGATCTAGCAGCTGTTTGATTTCTTCATCTGCTTATTTTGAAAGCCGGTCCTGTGGTGCCAAGTGGTTTTCATTCTTGGCTTGATTTTGCTTCTAGTTTTGGTGTTTTTTGGTACACAGCCCCAGTTTCTAGGGCTGAGTTTAAACAAGTTTTAACACTATTGACACAATTGACTTCAATGTTTGAACAACGGACACAACCAACAGCTTCCCAGATACCGGGGATCCAACAACAATTTAACAATTCCCCCAGAACACTTGCTGAAGTAGTTGGGGTTGGAAATGTTACAAGGAACGCTGAGAGAGGATGTAATCCTAGTAATTTGAAATCGAATTGTTTTGACCAAGTTAAAACAAACAACCAGGCTGCTTCTGGGTCAAATGAGCAGAGGAAGTCCTTTGACTTCAAATCTTGGACAAAACAACAGTTTAATTTCAGAAAAGGTACTGTGCTTCATGATAATTACAAAAATCTTGAAAATGTGTTTTTTGACTTTAAAGACAAACTGTATTCTTACAAGAACAAACAGATGGAAGTTGATTATCTAAATGAATGTATTAATGTACAAAGAATTCTTAAAGGCTTGAGGTTTTTTAAGTTCCCCAACAACGTACAACATGGTTCTGTTTTATATGACCAGCTTTGTGAAATTTTCAACAAAGCAGGTTTGGACATGTTAAAATGTATGGTGATGGACTATGAGAAAAAAGTGACTGTTTTGTTAAAAGATTTAGACGAGCTTAACGTAAACATGTTAAAAAATGAAACTTTTAGCTCAGTTAAGAGGGACTATGACAAGTTGTTTAGTGATGAAGACCAGCATTGTTCTAGGGTACTTAATCGAAAAATTAGGAAATTAGAGAGAGACTTAACAGAATACAAGGAAGGTAGAGCCTACCCCCTCCCAATTATAAAAGGAAGAAGTAACAACAATACTACTGAAAATGTCATTCATGAAAGGGGTGAAAGTAATAGGCAAGGGGAACCTATAGGGGGAGGAAATGACAATCTCAGAAGAAGTGAGAGAATAGCACAGAAGAACAGGAACCCGTCTACTCAGGATTTTTATTATCCCCAGAGGAGAGGGAGGGGCGAGGAACAATACAACAGTTGGAATCATCCAACAAACTAATTTTAAGATCTACAGTTGATGAGGACAATAGCACCATATTATTTCAAGGTAAACAAATTAAACATAGGAAAGGCAATTTTACCATTTTTAATTACACCGACTTATTAATAACGGACAAATTTTTAGTTTACTTTCTAAGGGTTTTCATTATGTTCCCCTTAGGCCTTCCCCCATGGTTACAATCTTGATTGATTTAAAGCTTTTCATGAGGCAGCTTAATTTTAATTTATTGTTTAAAGATGAACGAAACTCAGAAAGGACTCTCATAAGAAAAAGCACCTTTAACCCCCCGGTTCACCCCACCATCAAAATTTTTGAGGAGTTAGTTGAGACTGACATTAGGAAACTTAAGGAGAAAGATTATTGTGAAACATCTGACAACATTACTGAGGAGGAGTTGACTCTAATTAAAAATCTTAAAATGGAGGGGTGTAGGGTTATGAAACCAGACAAGGGGGGAGGGGCTGTCTTGATGTACATCTGGGAATATGAGGCTGCTTTGTTACAGGATACCGATCAATATGAACTTGTCTCAAAAAATGAGATCAATATAGCTCAAGCTAAAATAAATTATTTATTATATGACCATTTAATGCAGAATGCTATTAATGAGAAGTTATATAACTACTTATTAGTAAAAAAACCCAAGGTTGCCCAGATTTTTGGAATTCCAAAGACACATAAGAATTTGAACCCCCTTAAATTTAGACCTATAGTTTCAGGAGGTGGAAGTGTCACAGAACCCTTAGCTAAATTTATTGACTTCTCCTTAAAGCAACATGTAGAGAAAATTAAACATATATGTAAGGATTCGTGGGACTACCTAAAAGGAGTGGACCAGAGTTTATTGTTACCTGAGATGTTTATGGTCACTGTTGATGTAGTTGATTTATTCCCTAGTATTCCACACAAGACGGGCCTGGAGTGGTTAGGTACTTACTTATCTAATGAAGTCCAACTGGGGGCCAAGTTTACTAACTTAATTTTGGAATTTATGGACTTAGTTTTAGAAAATAACTTCATTCATTTTAAGGGGGAATTTTATCGTCAGAAAAAAGGTGTGGCAATGGGTGCCTCTTGTGCTTCCATGTCATAAATCTGGTATTATACCAATGGGAAAAGAAATATATTTTTACTAGTACATGGTATCAGGACATTTTGTACTATAGGAGATTTCTGGACGACATCTCCTTTATGTGGATGGAAGTTTAATGGAATTTATGGATTACATCAACATGTTTTAGGTTTCCGTATAAGATCAGTAAACATCAACTTGATTATTTAGACATTTCACTGGTTAAGGACTATTCAAATATGTGTTTTCAGTCTAAGATTTACAGGAAAAGCACTTTTTCAAATGCATTCCTAAATTATCACAGTGGACATCCCTTCTATCAAAAGAAGGCGATAGTGAAGGGCCAACTAATTAGGGCTTCATAATGCCCAGCACGGACAAACTCTTCAATGAGGAAGTTTCCATTTTAAAGAGATTCTTTAATGAGAAACAATATCCGGAAGCCCTGGTAGAAGCACTAGTTGTAGAAATTTCTGAGAAGAGGGCAAATAAATATCCCTTTATTGGGGGTGGGGGTTAATGAGATGTTACCAAACCCTTCAAAAGACATTCCACAGTCAAAAAATAGTTTTATACATACTTTCTCTAACAACTCAGATCAGATCGAGAAGATTATCAAGAAATATTGGCCCATTCTCAGACTTCAGGAAGATCTTAAGGATTCTATGCCCAGTTTTTGTTAGGAAAAGGGGCAGGAATTTGAAAGAACTTTTAGAAATTAGGTTAGAGGATCCACAGAATCAGAATAGAAAGAAATTAGACACTTATCCATGTGGATGTGCAAGCAATGCCATGCTATGCTGAATTCGGGGTCCTTCTACCTTCCCTCTAGAAGATTTAAGTTCCACTCTAACAAACATTTTAATTGTGGATCTAAGGGGGTAGTCTATCTTGGATGCTGTGTTACGTGCCATGGTTTTTACATTGGGAAAACTGAAAGGGTGTTTAGGAGAAGAGTTTATGAACACTTCAATGACATCAATACAAGGAAGGAAAGTAATGCCTTTTATAAACACTCTTTAACATGTAAGGACATGGACATAAAGTTCATGGTTTTGGAACAGGTACAACCGGATATAAGAAGTGGTAGTTGGGAGTCAAAATTAGAATACCGTGAGCTATTTTGGCAGCTCCGTTTAGACGCTACTAGATACCCAGGTCTGAACGACACCCTTAACATTATTAGTGTTCTGAAATTGAGGCAAGATAACACAGTTTGGCACAACATGATATTTATTGTTTTATTCACTTTTGAATTTACAAAATTTTATAATAAGATATATGGAATGTTATGTCATACACTTGAAACTTAGAAAAGAAATGTTTTACAATGCTATTCAGTAACTCTAGGTTTTAATTTGGAGTTTTGATTTTATCCCCGATGAAAAAAAGGGGTCACTGCACTTATTTGTGATTATAAGAATATTTTGCAGAATTGTTTTTTGGCACATTTTAACAGTTTGATTTAATTTTATGTTTAACATGCTATCCAGTTGCTGAGATTTTTTTAGAAAATGAATTTTTAATGATAATAAGAATGTATTTTAGAATTTCCTTATATGGTAATTTTCCTGTTGGGAAAGGTTCACAGGAAGTCATGTGATGATTGTGGAAGTATTTAATGTGAATGAACTTCCAGCAATGTTTTTTGCCTTGAAAAAGCTCGCAAGTGCGAGTCGAGAAAGCGCTTGGAAGATATTGTGGATTTTTACTTTGCCTAGTTATATTAAAGGAGCTCATTGGAGATCTAGCAGCTGTTTGATTTCTTCATCTGCTTATTTTGAAAGCCTTTGTTTACGTCCGGTCCTGTGGTGCCAAGTGGTTTTCATTCTTGGTTTGATTTTGCTTCTAGTTTTGGTAAGTTTCATAATATACACCTGGCTATAATATGCAATTTTTATAGCCATAAGTTATTATTCATTTCTAGAGTAATTGGACTGATGTGGTTGAGATTCATAAATGTTTATTTTGGTGCACAGCACAAATTAGCACAGGTAGCAACAAGGAACAAGGAGTGGGTGATGCAGAGACACTGATTGCATATTTTAACAGGGGGAAATAGCGCAGACTGCAGCCCATGCAAATGACTACATAATGATAAGGAAATTAACATTATGCAAATGAGATGTGGATTATGCAAATATGACATCAAACAAAAACAAAACTCAAATCACAAACTCAGAAAAAAATATAAAACAGAGGCTAAACAAATAACGCCAGTCGATTAAATCCAAAACTTTTACTTAGTTAGCGCTTTCATGCAGGACACGACCTGCACTTCTTCAGACAAAGTAAAATGAAGCACCTTACATTTTTATATGTGGTTCAAAGTGCTTAGACCAAACCCACCATTAATTGGATAATTAAATTGATTCATCCAATTAAGTCAATAATGCAGCAACCACACAAAAATTGACTTTGGCGTTATTTGTTTAGCCTCTGTTTTATATATTTTTTTATGACATCAAACAAGGTGGAATGATTCAAAAATATATAAAACAGGCATATTGTGCCGCAGCGCAAAGCTGTTTGGAATTCCAGATGTTTATGGTGCACTGCCAAATGAACATGTCTGGAAAAGCAACAGCAGAACATCATGTCTTAGGTGAGATTCTGTAACACAGCACTTTACAGGTGTCAGCATCACTACAGGTGGTACTGGCAGCACTTGGCATATCACCATCTGACAGATCAGCAGGTAGTGAACTGCTATTGTTTGGACAGAAACACAATATGTGACCTAGTCAGACTGTGTTGCCCACAAGAGGAACTGAAGGAGATGCATGGATTTCTCATACTAGTGGATACAAAGATATGTAAAATTTAAGCATATTACCTACAATGACCTTCCATCAACCTATGTGGAACATGGTACAGAAATTACTGGTGTCAGTGTCATGTATCCTAAACAATTTCCTCAACATCACAGTGCAGTATGTGAATCAGTATAACTTTTCTTCTCAGGACCACAGAGAAGGGGAACCACCACTATGCAGGTGTTGTACACCATAGCCCATTTCCTTGAGGTTTTAATAGCCATAGATTACCCACATATCACCATCAAAGCCTCTCCTGGACCACAGGAACTGAAATACATCAACAGGAACTGCCAGGTAGTATGTAACACCCACAGCATTACATATGTCTGTGCACCACCCACTTGGTTCCTGTGACTTAAAATATATGGTGCATGTTCAATTTATACCAACAGTTTGCACAAAGGAGCTTCCAATAGGATCATTTAGTTGGTAGGTGCACACACATAGCCATATTGCACAGGGCATTTATTTATTTATTTTTATTTAATTATTTACCATGTGATAACCATGGTATATCAATGATCAGTATTGAGAATTTTCAGGATCAGCCTAAGAGTAAACAAGTCACAAGGTAGCATTATATAATACAGTGTTATAAACAGAAGGGTACATTCCAACTTCAAACTATAAATGAAAACAAAATCTGTATGCAAATGAAAATATATATCCCTGGTAGCATAAAAGAAGGTTAGTATTAGATGTACAGCCATTGCTGTTAATACAAAATAATTTACAAAATACTGCAGTGGTGGTACTGCGGTAGCGTTGTCGCCTCACAGTAAGACATTGTCCTGTTCGATTCTCAGCTAGAGCGTCTTCTGTGTGGAGACATGCGTGAATGGGCGTGCCTTCGTTGAAGGTTGTGTGTCAGGGCTGCAAACTCGGCACATAAAAATCTACTGCCAATCATTAGCGGACCGGAGTTCTGCTGTGGCGACCCCTAACCGGGAAAAGCCAAAAGACACAACAACAGTAAATTCCAGGGGAGAACAGTAATTTAGGAAGAGAAGAGAAAGGGTGGATGTAAGAAAGAAAAGTAGGGAGGGAGGGAGGGAAGTAGTGACAGTGGGGGAATAAGAGGATAAGCAGAGGGGGATAAAAGGGTGTGGTTAAGTGGAGCTAAAGAGAGGAGAGAAACTGAAGGGGAGATTGAAGATTAACATCTACTGGAGATGAGTAGCAAAGAGTGGAGAGTGGTAGTTTATGAAAGAGATGGAGAATTTCATAGTTTAAGTGTCTCCTTGGAGTGAGAAGTATTTATAGGATACTTTCTAAGTAGATATTGTATCAGCTAGTGTATGAATTTTGGGAAAATGTGTTGTATTTTAGGTTTGATGGGAGTCACTCCTATGTTTTAAGAAACATTACTGAAAAACTGTGTCACGATTATGGAGTTTGTTAAGTGGGACAGAAATGGAGTGGAAGAAATGTAATCTAAGATTATAGGTTAATTTTAGTGAATATGCTAGCAAAATAGTGTATGAATTTGCAGGTCAGTTATGTGGTTTACCTTCATGTGTGTGTTTTGTACAAGGGTGAACAGCAGTTGTCTGAAAGGATGGAAAAAAGTTAGAATGCACAATGAGCGAATGCACAGTGACATTCGCTCATTGCAGATTCGGCATTTTGAGGTGGATTGCACTATAGTAGGGATCGGAAAATGGTCCCTTTCCCCACTGTAGTGCAATCTCAGAGTTAGAATATTAAAGTAGAGAGGATGCAAGGGAGCTTGCCCCTCTGCTTTACACTTCATTACATTTTCTTTTCGACTTTAATGTTCGAAAATCAGCGAATCTGCTTTTCGATTTGCTGACTTTTGAACATTGAAAACTGTCACTGTTTTGGTTTTCGTGGTTACAATTCGCTCATATGAGCAATCACACCAGTGTGTTTCGCTTTTGCAAAGGTAAACTGAGTGATGTACACCTTTCACTTATGTGAAGCTAGTTTTCCTTTACTAGAAATGAGTTGTGGTATTCTCATTGGTGGTTAGAATGACAAATCTGCAGATCTGATTAGATGTGACTTGGAGTTTGGATTGATTTTTCTTGGAAGCTTTGGCAATGATAGGATGGCTATATTCTAGATGGAGGAATAGAACACCTTTGCCAATGATTAATCTGCCTTCTACAAAGGGAACAGACCACATATAAAGGTATGACTGTTATGTGCTGTAGGTAATGCCAGACATTCCCTGGAGAGAGAGATGGTATATAATACAGTCTATGCTGAAACATGGAATGTTGTAGAGCATGCGTTAGGAAAACTCAATGAACACTGCTGGTCTCTTGACATGTCAGGAGGTGCACTGCAATACATACCTGATATATGCCACAGGATCTTCATGGTGTGTGCCACGTTGCACAGGATGACACTATGGAAACAGCTTGTGCAGCAAAGGGACATTCCATCAGGGCCTGGTAAAGCAATAAGAGTAGCACTGGAATGGTAGTGTAGAGAAGGCTATTGATTGACAATGGGGCAAAGAGTGCAAACAATAGCTGATAGACAGTTTAATAAGCTACACTGTCAGTGTGCAATTTATTAATTTTGTTGTTATCTTCGAATGGATGCATGGAGACTTGGGTTAATGATCTATAATGTCTTTTGGCATCACAGATGAATGTGTGAAACATAATTTCCACACGTGCACACTGATATACATAGCTTAGTGGGCTGAACTGCTGTCAGTCTGCATGATGTGAAATATAGACCTAAGATGCACTTTCAGTCTAGTATATTTTTATGGCAAATTTATGAAATGCATTGCCTAAGATACGGTTTCAGACAGTTCATGACATGCCTGACTATATGTACAGTAGTGTATGTAAACTTACCAAACACTAGATGTCCAAATGATCATTGCTGCTGTAGCCTTTGTTATATGGGTTATATCTTGTTAAGGATATAACAGCCGTCCAGCTTCCAAAGCTTGAAGGTATCTTCCACACTCCCAAACCATTACCCAGTTTGAGCAGAGCTGAAAAAGAAGAGTGGTTTGGGTGCCAAGCCCTTCAGATCTTGTATGCCAACTGAGAGAGGGAGGCTATAACACTGAAAAGGTCAATACAGGAAAATAAAAATAAAGGTTCTCACCCTGATAACAAAAATGTACAAAAATAAGGGATGAGGGAGGAGTAGCTCCTGCAGCAGTGACCATTTGAACATCTACTGTTATGGCAAGTTTACTTACACAGCTGTATTATCTTCATTGTTTGATCACTGCTGCAGTAGGTTTAACTACATGGGTAAACTACCATAGTTTAAACTGACTAGGAGGAGGAAGGATGATGGTCCAGGAGCCCCTGGAGAATGGTCTTAGCAAAGGTTGTCCTAGACCTGGAGAAGGGATCTAGTCGTAATGTTTTGTAAAGGCATGTACAGAAGACCAAGTTGCAAATTCTAAAATTATTCCATAATCCAACCCTTTCCATAAATCCACTGATGAAGCCAAGACCATGGTGGAATGAGCCTTGACCCTACCTGGAATTGCCTTGTGGTGGGTATAGCAAAAGGTAATAGCATGAAACAACCATTTGGATATAGTCCACTTTGACAAAAGTTGTCATTTCTTCTTATAATCACAAGATTAGAGTTCCTGAAAGTGTTAATCCTGTTAAAAGATAATATCACAGTTGTGTATAGATATCCAGAGTATTGAGGAGCCTTTCTCCCTCATTTTAAAGTCTGGAAAGAAGACAGAGAGATGGACAGCTTGGCTCAAAGCAAATTTGGATACTATGTGAGGCACAGATGACGGATTAGTTGTAAAGGAAACCATCTCTGTAGAAAATGGGATAGATATGGCCAATTATAAGAGCTTGCAACTCAGATATTCTTCTTGCAGAAGTCAGAGCAATCAACAGAACTGTTTTCCATGCTAAGAACCTCAAGTCAGCCTGATGAGCTTGTTCAAGCAAAGAAAGAGATAATTTTTCCCAGGCAAGATTAAGATCCCCAAGAGGCACACCTGTTTTCTAGAGTTTGTATGTAACATCTCTTTCAAAACATTTTTAAGTGGGATTGCATTGAATGAGGGGGCTACAGGGGCAGCATGCTGAAATAGCCAAAAGTGTACCTTGATGGAAGAGTAAAAGAGTCGAGAATAATAACTCACACAACTATTATAGAACCAGAGAAATGCTAGCCTTAAAAAGGGCCTGATCCTTGTCTTGGCACAAACTAGAAAATATTTTTCATTTGCTAATATTTGATTTCTGCAAAGCAGTTTTTCTTGCCTCCTTTAATACATGCTGCATGCCCTCGGAAAATAGGTGCCTGAAAGTTAATAAAAGTCTGCCATCTAAGCAGTTAGTTGCAATTGTTTAATGCTGGGATGTATTGAACTTTGCCAGTCTTGTGTAAGTAGGTCAAATCTCTGAAGAAACTTGTGGTAATTCCCCTGAGCATTTCAAAAAGAAGGAAGCCACTGTTGCCTGGGCCATAAGGGAGTTACCACAATGATCTTTGGAGAGTCCTTCTGTATCTTCAAAAAGGCATACAGGAACACCCCTTTTCAAGAAAAAGAATAGCCACCTGTTTACTAGACAAATGTTTGCTAAATAATTGTATGACTGGAGGCAAAAAAGGAAAATGGGAGACCTGGATTCAGATAAATTGGGTCTCTCTACCAAACAGGTTCCCTTCTCACAAACACAACAACAAGAATCTGTTGATGCTGGAACTATACTGATTTTAGGTACCATTGAATTGTTTTTCATGTGGAACCTTGATAGAGGGAATCATGAGACTCACATATGCCATGAATCCTAGCAATCTGGGAATTTCCCATGTTGAGACATTTTTTTTAATGAAAAATCTCAAGAGTAGATCTGGATATAAATCTTTTTCCTGTGGAAGAAAAACTCTTTGAACTGAGGTATCTAGGAGACACCCCCAGTAAAACAATCCTGTGAAAAGACTCTTGGATGTTCTCCTTAAACCCAAGTCTGTGCAGTAGACCTTGCATCCAAGTGAGAGATTTCTGACAGTGTGAAAAAGACTGCAAAGATAAGCAAGTCTTCTAAATTAGGAAAAATGGGAATACTTTCCAGTCTGCAATAGGCTATCACTGGAGCTAGACACTTTGTAAATACCATTGCAGCAGTGGTTAGATCAAAGGGTAAAATGGAGAAATGAAAGTGTGATTCAGATACACAAAATCTTAGGAAACATCTGAAATCTGGAGCTACAGGAATGTGATGATAGGCATCGGTTAAATCTAGGGTCACCAAAAATCTTAAATGGAGAATGAGAGGTAACAGGTTGTGAAGAAAAAACATTTTGAGCTTTGGAACTGTCAAACTGGTTTTAAAAAGAAATAGCTAGGGCAGGTCTCTATGAAGCTTTTTGTCCCATTGGCAACATAAACATTGTTGAATAAAAGCCTTTTCCTACCTTAGAAGAAGGGACAGCTTCTATCTCCCCCTGTGTTAGCAGATGCTGAATGACAGGATTGAAAATAAAAGTTTGATCTGCTAGATGCAGATGAATTCCCACTGCCATCAGTATCCTGGATGAATCACTCTCAGAACCCACTTGTCTGAGACTATGTGCTGCCAAAGAAAGAGAAATGTAGATTCAGTCATTTGGGAAGAATTAATGGCTTGCCAGGGTGGGAAAGAGGAAGTCTGAAGTTAGTATTTTTAGACTGTGCTTTTTAATGGGGATCTCCTTCTTTCTTCTTGGCGCCTTCCTGCTATTACCTTTTAAAAATCTGCTTACCAGCAGTGTGATGCGTCTGCTTATTTTGCTTCCTATAAAAAGTTGCAGAGGTAGCATTAAACACCTTGACAAATTTGTGGAAGGAATGTTGAAAAAGATGTGAAACTCATTGTATCAGCTTCCCTTTCTCATCACACTTTTTATGGCCTCTGCAGCAGATGGTCCAAAGAGTACTTCTCTATCTAAGGGAAAATTCATAATTTCAGCTTTAACATCCTGAAGAAGACTCTGAGCACACAACTAAGCAAACCTCCTCATAACAGTTCTAGTGGTAGAAGCTCTGGAAGTGTCATCAGCTGAATCGTAAGTACATTTCCAAGAGTGTGTAGTCAGTTGAGACACAGAAGCAATTAAGATTAAGCCAAGATGATTTCTCCTCAGATGAGAGGAAAGATGCCGTGTTATTCTTCATATTCTCAATAGAGACAAGTATAAACTTTAACATATGAGCTTGACAAGTAAGCGCTGTAGAAGAGTACACATTTTCTCGACTCTTTCAAAGGCTTTCCCGTCCTTGAAAGAAAGTGGGGGTGGCATTAACCAGATATTCAGCAGTAGCTGGACTTACAATGGAAATCACTGCTAGTTGTGTTCTGGTTTTAGAAAATAAAAACTTAAAAGACCGAGGAACTTTATACAATCTATTTACTTTCTCAGAGGCAGCAGACTGGCTATCAGGCAAGTTACAGGCTGTAATAAATACATCCTCCAATGTTGGAAGAACAGAAGGAACTGGAGTATGTTCTGGAAATTCCTTTTTGCAATCAATTGTAATATTTATTTAAATACAGTGGAGGATCATTGCATTGCCACTGAAACAACCAGTAAAAGAAAATCCTTCAAAGGACTGTCAGAAGCAACATGCTCCTCAGAATCAGAATCAGAAATCTGAGGAGAGAAGATAGCTGTCCCTTCACAATCATTTAGCTGTTCATATTTTTGAACATCCTCAGACAGTGAAGCATCTATTTTTTTCTTACCAGATATACCAGGACTGGAAGGGTCAGGAACCTGAACCAAGCCCTGAGCTAAGCCCAACAAATCATTCCTGTCTGAGGCAACAGATAGAGGCAAAAATAAATGTCTGACTTTTGCTTCTTTTTGACAGTATTTTCTGGAGAAGCAGACCTACTATTGACAGGAAAAAAACACATCATAGTCTGGCTAGGCAGAAAGGCATTCCATGACCCTTCTTTCAAGACCAAGAATGGTTCTCCCTTCCCTACTAAGGGTACTCCAACAGCTGCAGAGGACATGTTTTACCTAAGGTCCATGATGGTTGTAAGGATTACACCAAAGGGGGCCAAGGAAAAAGATAAATAGTTGGAGGAACCAGTAATAGCCACAGCAGGGTCACCCATATGCAGCTGGGGCAATTCAAAAGCCTGCTGAAGGGGCAATGGCTGCTTGGAAATATTCTTTTTGTGGCGGGAAGAAGGAAGAAATGGCGCAGCTGGTAGGTTGTTCCATTATGAAGCTGAAAAGAATACCTAAATCCCGGGGAAGCCTGGTAGTAATAATTGATGAAACAGGTACATATTTAAAAAGTTGCTTTTTCCAACAAAAGACACAGTGTAAAGCAATTTAAACAGCTACCACAGCCCCCAAAACGTAATTTAAAACAACTTTCAGATAGAAAAAATAGATTCAAAGAAGTTTTAACAACTGTTTTCCTCAAAAGTAAAAAGTAATGCTTATAATCAAAAGTGATGCAACAGTCTGTAAAATACTTCTTCCTAGCTTAAAGTAAAACTTTTACAGAAAAGCTAACTTTCACTCATAAAATAAGTTGTTGAAGTTTTTTTTCCTGAGGGGGACCTATCTGCCCAACAATGGAGAAGTGTTAGCCAACTATCAATCTTCAAAAGTCTGCAAGAGAAGCGATCTTCTGTGACAGAAAAGCTCTGAATGGCTTGGAGCCCAAGCTACTCTTTTTCTTCAGCTCTATCCAAGTTAATAGTTTGGGCACATGGAAGGTACCCTTAAGCTTTGGAAGCTGGCCAGTTGTTATATTCTTAGCAAGATATAATCATACTGCTAAGGCTACTGCAGTAGTGATCAAATGCTGAACATATTTTAATGATAGAACTTTGAAATGAGACATACAGTCAATATGTACAATTTCAGGCATGCAGCAAAGTCCAACAGCATCTCTATTATATTTATTTACATTAAGTACTAAAATAATTATGGCACATTTGGGATGGTCATATAGCTGCAATTTGTTTTACTTTGTTACTTCTGAGGGTCCAGATCTATTTACCAATGAATACCAGTGGTGAACAAACAGCAGTGATGTTTCTACCTAGATGCCCAGCATTCACTCCCACTAGTAACAGGTCAATGCTAATTAGCCACTGGAAACTTGCTGTTCCAGATCCCACACTGAAACTTAGGAGTGCCTGTGTGGAGATATAGTTTCTTCCTGAAGGTATAGATTCAAGATTAGTTGAACTGAGAATGACAATTCATGCCATAATCATTGAGGTCTGGCAGTTACGAAGTTGCCATGTCTCAGTATAACTGATACATTTCTTGGTGGTCTTGTCCTCTTGTGTTCACACCACTTGGGGGGTATTATAAGCAAAGATTTTCAAGAAGTAATAATGCTTTGTATATCAAACATCCATCTGTTCTAACATGACAATGAAGCACAGAGAAAAGAGAATGTTGTACTCTTTGACTACCAGACAAGTCCTAAAGACTTTCAGTTTTCGGTATGAGTCATTTATGAAATGACTCCAACTGCAGCAGCTGCCAAGTGAGTAAGCTACAGAAAAGGAAATATTACTTTTTACATTTTTGTTGATAGCTGCATACCTAGATAATTACCTCTCTGTCATGGCTTTTAACTCCATGCACAATCATACCAGTAACTTTGTATGCCTTGTAGATGGTAATGAGGTTAACGTCAGTCCTAATTTTGTTGTCAGTTGCATAGTTGATGAGCCACACACAGGAGTCATTTTTTAACATTTGAGAAACAAAAGCCAAACTGGAGACATCATGACAGAGCCTTGAGAGACCCCATTGGTGATAGGGGATGGGGAAGATTGGAATCCACCTGTTTTTATCAGCAATTTACAACCTAGTAGCCAGTTTTAAAACCAAGTTATTATGGTTTCTTTCAAGTTTATGCATGATTCTGTCATGAGTTGTAGTGATAACTATTTACCCAGATTGATTGGTGGATAAACCTTCCTTGAGGTTGTCAGTCCCAGAATCAATAACATTTACAGGGTAAGCATGCAACATGTACTACTGAGCAAAGTATACTATCTTATGGCATAGAGAAGGTTTCCTATTTCTTGGGGTGGCCTTGGTTATGCAGCGGTTTGCATTGTCACCCTACAGCAAGAGGTTTTCTGGTTTGATTCTCAGTCAGGTGCCACCTGTGCAGACTCTGCATGTCCTCCTGCAGTCACGTGGGTTTCCTCAGGGTGCTCCAGTTTCCTCCCACATTCCAAAGACATGCAGTAGGTGGACTGGACATTCTAAATTAGCCACAGGTGTGAGTGTGTGCCTAAGTGAGTGGTATGAATGAATTACCTCAGCAGGGCTAGCCACCCGGCCAGTGTAAAACTTAGCTTGAGATGATTGTCACTGCAGAAGTGACACCCCGACCTCATGTGCAAAATAGGAAAAGGGGGTGAGGATGGATGGATGAAAAGTTTCCTGTGTCTGCTTCAGAAACTACCACCCAGATTCTAGCCATCATCTTCCATAAAATGATTGTGAGGCCAATTATTCAATAATTATTGGAGTCTGTGGAATGGCATATATTGTTGATTGGGAGTACAATACATTTTTTCCAGAAGTTATGTTCAATGGAGTATACCAAAGTACTTAACACTGAGCAATGTTGTCACCTTGGTATGCCATATTTTTCAATGGAAAAGGTGCTTTTGAAATTAATGATGGGCACTAACTGGTTGGGATATCATTTCAGATGGAAGCAGATTACAGGTGACCTCAACCTTTGTGCCATGAAATCTACTTTTTGTTTGTTAGCATGTTACCTCTCTCTGGTGGCTCTGTTATGATGTTACCATTTTGTTGTAATACCTAACATCCTGGTTTCTTCACATGTTTTTCCAGTGCAGTACTACAGAGCCTTGTTATTGTCACCCATCTTGTTGGCAAGTTTCACCTGGAATGAAACATTATTTGTTTTAATTTTTTTATGGAGTAATATTTGGGCATAGTTCATGTTTAGTTGTGTTGCTTTTGTTTATGTAAAGTACAGTCTGTTTATGCTCTTTATTGTTTAATAATTTGTCACTTTTACATATACTTACAATATACTTAATATGCTGGCTAACATTAATGGAGAATGTCATAGTATTTTTACACCGCTTGATAATGAATTTATTAATGTTTTTTTTAAGCACTTCACAGGGACATGGATGATTCATGAATGAGTTGCAGGGGGTGAAGTAACAAATGCTTCCAGTAAATTGACAAAAGGCAATTACTCACATCAGTATAGCTTCAGTTTAAAAAAAAATACTTCATAGTATCCTTCATAGGAGGTTTCTAGGCTAATGGCTCTAGAGCTCTTACAAGCCTAGCCCTATTTATCCCGAGTTGCCTCAATTTTCAGTGGTTAGGTGAATGAAGTTTACAGCGTTAAGGGTCTATAGTAGTTAATACTGACTTCCTCTGTCCAAGAGGGACATGGGTGCCACCCCAGGAGTGAATTTGCAGTCACATCCATTGATCTAGGTTGCATTTGAAGATGGGCAGGGAGGGGCTCTGTTTCATGTGAATTATTTTATTTATTGTAATTTGTTAGCCTGATAGAGTACTGATACAGCTCGACCATTTTAAGTCTCAGCTCTAGACAGATGCAATTAAATGAGTTGCACATTAATGACATATAAACAACTGTTAGGTTACATTACATCTATACAAATGAGCATTCCAGTAACAGTGGCTATTATACACTGTAAACACAAAGCTTTACAGAGGCATCCCAGTGTGAAGCATAGTGTCATATACTAAGTGTTGTAGAATTTACAATTGACTGAAAGATATAAAAAAATACAAGAAAGGAGTGGATATGCAAGGATGAAAGGTAGTTTTCCCCAGAAGATATTTTATAAGGAGGAATAGGGATTTTTTTTTTGTTACAGGAAATTTGAGATGCTCCTTTGACTGAGAATTTTTTTTAAAAACTGGTCATAAATTTAAGACAGGAAGTATTTTCTTTTAGGTTTGTTAGGAAAATCCCAGGTTTAAGATCCCATCAAAAAGCAATATAGTCTGTACAGTTTTGTTCTTGCTGTAAGAAGGGTGGGTATGGATAATGGAGGTGACCTGAGGTTATAGTCTGAGCTGCATCATCTAAGACACCTAGTGAAGAATGGAAAATACTCCAGATTGACTAGATTAATAATAAGTAATTCTAGATGCAAGTTAACATTGTCTGACACTGAGAGACATTTAACTTTTGTGAGTACCAGGCAGTGGTATTCTCTTCTTGGGGCAAGTGTAATGACCCTACATATGTTGTTGTCTAAGATTTGCAGAGGTAAGATGTTATTATTGGCAAAGTACAGTTGTGTACACTTACCATAAATGTAGATGTTTGAGTGTATTCACTGTTGCAGTCATCACATTTGGGTTATCCCTGCCAGGGTAGCCCACAGTCGGCCCAAATACCAGAGACTTAGTATTTCTGCATTGATTGCCGTCACTCTAGGACTGACGTCAGGTCATCAGTGTTATAAATTAAGGCATCCGATGCCATTACATCAGTTTTTCTTGTCCTAACTGTCAGTAGCCCCAAAGAAGGAGCACCGAAAGTGTGGTAAGAGACTTAGGGATACAGGTGGACAGTGGTCTCACCTTCGATAACCACATCGCCACAACAGTCAGGAAATCCTTCTATGTGGCACACCATCACTAAGGGCTTTTCAGCCAGAAATAAGGAGGTCATTGTCCCACTGTACTCATCCCTCATTAGACCCATTATAGAATACAATGCCCTGTTTGGTATGTACCTCTCAAGACATCTACAACAACTGGAAAGGCTGCAGAAATACCTCACTAAAAGAATCACAAGCCTAAAGCAGATGCCCTATGCTGACCATCTAATAAAATGCCACCTATACTCTGTTGCATATCGTCTACTCAGAGGCGATCTCTGCTTAACATACAAGGCAATGTCAAACCCAGAGGTGATGGACATGCTACACAAAGAAATCCCAATCCCTCAGAGACACACGCTCCAGAGATCTAAACTTTGTCATCACAATGAACAAAACATGCTGGAGGAATAGGCTCCAGATCCAGAGACTCCCCAGACTCTGGAATAGACTGCCCATACATGTCAAGCAGAGCGCCTCTTTGGCCCTCTTCAAAAGGAACCTTGATGATTGGATAGGAGATAGCAAATTCACCCCAGGGATCATGTCAGTCGCCCTGCTAGACAGGGGTCCAGGGAAGTAAATACTGTGGGAAGAAATAGCCAGGGATTTGTTATGGCTGGGCTTGTATAGGCCCTAGCGCCGATAGCCTAGTACCAACTTATGAACCTATGGTGGAAGAACACCACCAGTGGAAAGTAAATACCAAAACATCTTTGTGAGGCTAGAGAGAGAGAGAGAGAGACAAGGGGGATGAAAGGAGGGAAACCAGGACTGCAACAGTGAATACACTTGAACATTTACATTTATGGTAAGTGTACACAACTGTACTATGTTCTTCGTGTTTCACTGTTGCAGTCATCACATTTGGGTTGATTCCCAAAGCTGAAGAAAAGGGTGGAGGCAGTCAAGAAGATGGGAGACTGGCTAGGGTGCCCTGCAAGACTGCTGTGGCAAAGTCTGCCCTAGATTTAGAGAAGATAGGCAGGTAGTAATGCTTGGTGAAGGTATGAACAGATGTCCATGTTGCAGCCTCCAGGATGTCCCTGGTGGGGACCCCTCTGAGGAAAGCTGCAGAGGTGGAGGTTGCTCTAGTAGAATGTGTCCTGACCCCCTTGTAGAGAAATGAATGCAGAGTGCTGTCCATTTGAAACCATTTGGAAATGGTTTGTTTGGAAATGGCCTTGCACTCTGCTCATGTAGCAAAGCTGACTAACAATTGATCAGTCTTCCTAAATGATTTAGTCCTGTCTAGGTAGAATATGAGCTGTCTGTGCATATCTAGAGTGTGCAGAATCCTTTCCCCCTTGTTTTGTGGGTTAAGGAAAAAGGTGGGCTAATGAATGGATTGGTTGAGAGCCACACTGGACACCACTTTTGGCATGAAGGATGGGTTAGTCCTGAGGGAGACCCTGTCAGCATGGAAAATGATGAAGGGCTCTACAGCCATTAGTGCTTGTAGCTCAGATACTCTTCTAGCTGAAGTGATGGCCAGAAGCAAGGCTGTCTTCCAAGAGAGGAATTTTAACTCTGCTGATGCTGCTGGTTCAAAGGGGGGCAGGGTGAGTTTTTCCAAAACAAAGTTAAGGTCCCAAGCTGGGGTAGGTGCTCTTCTGGGTGGCCTCAAGTTGTTAGCCACTCTTAGGAACTGTTTGATGAGAGGGTGGTAGAAAAGAGGTGGCTCTGTGCTGAAATGAGCAGAGATAGCAGAGGCATGAATTTTAATGGAAGAGAAGGACAGACCCCTGTGTAGTAGGTCAGCCAGGTAATCCAGGATGAGAGGTAGGGAGGGCTGTGCAGTTCCAGCTCCCTTAGCCAGGATCCAGGTGCAAAACCTTTTCCACTTGTCAACATAAGGCTTTCTAGTGCTAGGGTATCTGGCCTCATGTATAACATCTAGAACTTGTTTGCCTAGATTGGCAGCTTGTGCAGTGGTCAGGGAATAAGCCAGGCTGCCAGATTGAGGGTCTGCAATTAGGGATACATGAATTCTCCATTCCTCTGGGTCAGGAGTGTTGGGATCTGAGGGAGATGCCATAGTGGCAGTGGTGACAGGCTTCACAGCAGGGGGTACCAGTGCTGGCATGGCCAGTCTGGGGCAATCAGGATTGTCCTCGGGTTTTTCTCCCTTATTTTGAGCAGTACCCTTGTAATGAGCGGTAGAGGGGGGATGCATAGACTGAGAGGTTGACCCACTGGAAGGATAGAGCATCCACTTTCCAGGCCTTGCTATGAGGTTCCTTGGTGCAGAATTTCCTGAGCTGATGGTTGAAGTGGGAAGCAAAGAGGTCAACCTTCGGGGTGCCCAATTCTGGGTTACAAAGGTGAAGGTTCTTTGGTCTAGCTGCCACTCGTGTGGGTCCAGAAAATTTCTGCTTAAGTTGTCTGCCAGAGAGTTTAGAGAGCCTGGCAGGAATTGTGCTAGCAGGTGTAGTTGCATGGCTGAGGCTGTGTGCTAAAAGGTCATGGCGAGCCTGCACATAGGGTACAAGTGAGTCCCTCCCTGCTTGTTGATATACCACATCACAGTGATGTTGTCTGTTTTGATCAGTAGAGGCCCCGGGGAGAGTAGGGGTCTGAAGGCTGTCAGAGCTTGCTGAACAGCTAACATCTCTTTTTGGCTGATGTGCAGATGTATTTGGTTTGAGCTCCATTGGCCCTGAATGCACCTGCCGTCCAGGTGAGCACCCCAGGCATAGTCTGATTCATCTGTGGTGAGGGTCTGGGCAGCATGGGGTTGTGAGAAGGGTAGTCCCTTGTTGTAGTTGCATGCTGCTGCCCACCAAAGGAAATCTTTCCTTAAGCAAGGTATCATTGGTATAAGAGTTTCCAGGTCTTGGGAGTGTTGACACCAAAGGCTTTTTAGGTACCATTGTAGTTTCCTCATCTGCACTCTAGCATATGGAATGAGTAGAATGCAAGAAGCCATGAACCCCAGAGCTTGCAGGATTTTCCTTGCGGATAACTGAGGTCTAGTGGCTAGTTGAGAGAAGTAGGTTGTCAGGAAGGTTTGTTTTTCTGGTGTAAGGAATGCCATCTGGGATGCCGTGTCCAGGCTTGCTCCCAGGAATACAATTTTTTGTGTGGGTACTAGTTTTGATTTCTTTTCATTGGTAGTATACCCCAGGGAGGTCAGTAGATCCTTTACAAAGGTCAGGTGCTTTAGCAGATTTTCCTGACTGTCTGCCTGAATCAGGCAGTCGTCTAAGTATGGGTAAATTTGAATATTTCTTTGTCTGTAAAAAGCAATGGCGGGAGCCAGGCATTTTGTGAAAACTCTGGGAGCAGTGGCTAAGCCAAAGGGAAATGCAGAGAACTGAAAGGGCAGAGATCCTGCCCTGAAACGGAGACATTTCCTGCAAGATTCCCTGACTGGGATGTGTAGGTAGGCCTCTTTTAGATCTAGGGTGGCTAACCAAGCATCCTTGGTAAGCATAGGTAGAAGTTGCTGGAGGGTGAGCATTTTGAATTTTGGTATCACCAGGAAAGTATTTAGAATGGATAGATTGAGGATGAGGCGTAGAAACCTTGGCCTACCTGTTCTGCAGGAGCATGCTCTATTGCCCTCATTGAGAAAATGACTCAGGGAATGACTTGCTTTTTGGCCTCTGCCCACTGGTTTTGGGGGAAGATCTGCGAACCCTGTTAGGGTTGACAGAGTGTGGAAATAAAATTTGTATCCCTGGGACACTATGTTGAGGACCCAGCGGTCGTTGGTAATGATGGTCCAGGTGCTTGCATGGAAGGAGAGTTTTCCTCCTAGGCACAAGACCAGGTGGGCAGAGGGAGGGGGTGGAAGCATGAAGTCATTGTGAGTTCTTACCATGAGGGGGTGGCTTAGCACTCCCTGGTTTTGAAGAGGAGGAACTCCATTGCTTAGATGTCTGCATTCACTGGGGCTGCTGTCTGGGGGGCCTGCTTCCCCGGGGTCTGGGCTGATCTGAGCTGGAGGGGGCAGGAAAGGACCAGTGTTTGGAGAGGCAATATCTACTGAATCTCAGTGGCTGGACCTGCAAGAAGTCTTTAACTGTCTGCATTGATTTAGCTTTTTCTTCCAACTTTTTTAAGACCTCCTCTGCCTTCATGCCAAATAAGTTGTCTTTGTGCAGTGGTGCGTCCAATAATTTGCATTTGACATGGTCTGGCAAGGGCTGTTCCTTTAGCCAAGCATGCCTTCTAAGGACAGAACCAGTGACTGCTGCCCTGCAAGATGCTTCTAGGGCATGAAAACCACATTGTAAAGTGTGCTTAGTTACTTGACTTGCAGAATGCATTAACTCTTGTAACTCTATTTTCTGCACAAGCAGGAAAGGAAGATATTTTTTGTTGAGGAGTTCCATGGTATGTTTCTGATATTTCAGCATATGGAACTGAGAATTTAGTGCTCTAATAGCAAGAGTAGCAGAGGTGTATAATTTTTTACCCCATCTGTCTAATGCTTGGGAATCTCTATCTGAGGGGGTGGGATTCTTAGCAGAAGTTGCTTTAATTCCTTTAGGTCCTTGAGAAATAACTTTGGGGTCAGCAGTAGGATTTTTGAATAGAAATTTGTGAGAGTCAGGGACTCTATAATACCGGTCTGGTTTCCTGGGAGCAGGAGGGAGGGTGTCAGGAGTCAAACTGGATTCCATAAAAACATCATCCACAACATCCAGGCCAGGAGGAATGCCAGAGGTCTGTGCTGTGGAAGATCTAGGAATTCCCTGAGTCTCTTTTCTGACTGAGGGTAGTCCTGACATTCCCATTGGAAATGTTCCCTTAAGGTATGTAGGATTTCCCCAAAGGGAAAAGTCCTTGGGTGGAGAGGCTGAAGGGATGGAGTCCTCTGCATCAGAATCCTTATAAGCTGAGAGGGGTTGCATATCTTCATAATCAGATGCATCAGAATCATCAGACTCCTGTTCAGATAAAACTACTGGGGACAAATCTCTTTTTCTTTTGGAAGGGGTAGCCTGGCTTCCCCTGATAAGCATTATAAGGTCTTCCACCATTTTAAGCATCTGAGACTGAGGCAAGGGAGCAGGTGCCTGAGATTGGGTCATCGGTTTCTTAGGTGTGGTTCTTACCCTGGGCCTTAGAAACTCAGTAGTTTTCAAAAGAATGGTAGATGCAAAAGAAGTCGTCGGTCTGTGTCAAGAATCGGTAGTACGAAGTATTTCCTTAGAAGCCTGTGCCTGCTCAGTGGCTCCGGAGCCATCCAAGGTAGAGACATCTGCAGGATCCTTAGTCAATGAAGAGTCTTGCGGCATACCAGACTCCAAAAGGATCTCAGTAGCAGCCTGCGAATCCACAGAAGTGGGCATCAGGGGCTGTGAAAGCACCTCACTGAGGACCGGAGAACTGATGACTAGCTTAATGGAAATATTGTCGGCAGTTTTGGATCTGTGCAGTCTGTCTCTGTCTTTATCTTTACATTTTTTCAAAAGATCTGCTGTCAGATGGCTTACAAAAGCCATATCGGAATTCTAGGACTGAGAGCGAAAATATCTAGCTACAATAAGTGCCTGATGATGTATAGTTCTGGTGTTGAACAGACCACAAAAGTGACAGCGGGGGATATCGTGGTCTAGGCCTAAGCAAGTGACGCAGTAGAAATGAAAATCTCGGTGTGGTATTTGCTTTCCACACGCATTTTCTGACATCGGTTAGAGCAAGAAAAAAGGATCCCCAATGGGATACTTAGCATTAGAAGACTTCAACTTCAATTTCGGAAACGAAAAACTCAGGTAGTGGCTGACCGGCACTCGTGCAAACTACTTCTGCTTCGGGCTCCTCGGCAACAAAGACTAATGTAATGACATCGGCTGCCTTAATTTATAACACTGATGACCTGACATCAGTCCTGGAGTGACAGCAACCAATGCAGAAATACTAAGCCTCTGGTATTTGGGCCGACTGAGGGCCACCCTGGCAGGGATAACCCAAATGTGATGACTGCAACAGTGAAACACAAAGAACATCTTATATTCCAGCTAATTGCCATCCTGGAATAGGAAGCGAGACTTTTTTTTGCCCACTGCACAAGTTTATTGATTTTTTTCCTTAAGTATGTACTGTTGGAAGTTAAATTGTTGATCCATCAAATTCCTAAGCATCAGAAGTAGCATTTCTAGTGGTATTTTGGTTGCTGTGAAGTAAATTCCAGTGATGATGGATAGAGGAAAGTTTTGTCGTCATCTAAAAATCTTTAGTTTACTATATAAAAAGCTTGTCAAGTGGTCATTGTGAAGAGCTAGATGTGATTTTTTTCAGGATGGTATCCACTATGTTTCTACCTCTTGTTGATGTGTGTTTACAGTCCAGTACTTGAGATCAATGCATGCAACACAGTAATCAACATTATTTGTCAGGGGTCAGACATCATAGAAAACAACACAAACATAGATAGTGATGTTTCATTTTTTTTTTTTTTTTTTGGTACCTTTCTGTGTTGCTTTGCTGTGTGTGATCATCAATATGGCAACACACATTTCTGGTTCCATATCTGTACTTGACACAAACATAGAATCATACAATGAAACATAATAAAGTTGTCTCATGTACTTGTGTAGTCTTTAAAAAAACATTGCTTCCTAACAACACAACTTATTAAGGTGGCTTGAGGAACTCCACTAGAAATGTGCATTTTTTTGGGGGGGAGGGGGGATCTGCCACAACTGACTATCAGATACTCTCACTGCCTGTCCTCAGTCACGAGATCTACTAAACCTGACTTTCCTCTCTGGACTATCTCTGTTCATGTCTGAAACCAATGAGGAGATGGAGATATCCTGTGACAGTGTCATCATACTGCCACAGGAATGTTTTCTCTTTAAGGCCAACCTCTTCCCTCCACCTGTGCAAACATGCATTTTTAAAGGGAATGGCATAGGGGTGTATTGTCCACACCTCTGTGACTCAGCCAAAGCCCTGCTCCTCTGTCTTGTAGACAATATAGCCCATGATTCCCCAGTGTCCATCAGGGATCAACTGCAGAAGTGTGCTTGAGCACGTGCCCTTCTCTAATCTCCATCCAAGAGAGGTGGGATGAGTTAGGATATCCGATCCCACTCTCCCCTTTTGTTCCCGCCATACCTGAGCTGCTAATGAAACAAAGCATCTGAGTCAGAATCAGAGCTCTGTCCTTGTGTGCCAGAGAGGTGATCTTAGAACTGTGCATGGTCTGGGTTACTTGATACCTCATCTGTGTGCTGGGCCCCAACAGGGTAGGTGAAATTTAAAATTCATGGTCCTGTAGTGATAGGAGTCATTGTACCTGTCCATTCATGAAGTGACATGATGCATATCTAATCATTAAAAGTGTATGCAGATGAATGTAGACAATATAACTCTTACTAAGTAATAGTAAGTCTGATGATTACTTGTGATTACAATTAGCTACACCTGTATGAAACACTTATAAAGCTGCTGCAGTCACCACGGTGATGGGTGTGTGGGTGTAACACAGATTCTACCTTTGGATACACAGTGTAGAATGGGACGCAACTGTAAATGGCTATTTGTTCAGGAGGAATCTTAAAGAAATAGGTGTTTTTAATAACCATGGTATCAATATTTATTGCTAGTTTCTTTTACCTATAATTTTTGTTGTAGGGGTTGTGGGCAGTCAACATGAGTTCTGCAGTGAGCACCCATGGTTACTGGGTACACAGAAAAAGGCTGTTATGTATCATGGGACACAGATGCATTTATGATGTACCACAAAGCTGCCAACATGACTGTGCAGGGTACACTTTGTACATTCCCCTGTGTGGGCCATGTCCTTACTTCTATCACACTGGTCATTCTGTAGAAATACAGGCTTGGGTTGCTGGACAGAACCAACAGCTCCCTATTGCAGTTCCAAGACTCATAAGTGTAAGTCCTGGAATCACAAAAAAAAGCTACAGCTAAACTACAGGAAAACAGTGAATTTCAAACATTACAGTTCTCTTTTAAAGTTGTTTTTTGCAATCTAAGGAGCTGTGCAACTCACACCCACTACCTATATATTACTAATCAGAGATTGTCGCACTTTGGATCTAAGGGCATATTCTGAGCTACAGGCACCTTGGACTTAGTATACATTTGCTCCCATTTTCACATATTCAGTCTCACTAGTCTAGGACTCATAAATACAAGTCTTGGAATTTAAAACTGTTAGTAAATCAGTACTGCCTATAGAATGCAATTTTACTGAATGCAAGCCTAAGCTATATGGGTTATAGCCTGCAGAGGATAGAACTGCCAGCCAGCTTCCAAGCTTTACAGGCACCTTCCACACATGCAGCTTTTGTTTAGTACTGAAGCACGGAGAAGACTAATACATTAAATGTTGTTTGACACTCATTGCAATACATCGATCATGTAACCGTTTGTCATTATTATCTAATGTACTTTACGTTCATCCTATTAGAACGACTACAAATACTTCCAACTCTGACAACTGCATTTTGAGTTCTGTCAAGTGAATCACTCGTGTAGGTTTCAGTATTACCCATGCATCTGTCACACTCATCAAATGTATTACAGAATTTATATTTACAGAATACAATTCTGTAAATATTAGGTTGTGTGTGCTGAATACCATACCACATCAAATCTATTACCTGAAGTTCAAAGTCAGTTGCCAGGGTCACCAGGTATGTAACATACTGCATCTCAGGTGTGACATGCAGTACATGATAATTACCGGGTATGTCACTGTGTAGTTTGAACCACATAAACACTTTATTCAGCACTGTGTCATCATATGTATCAACAGATTAGTGTTACAACAGTATCCATGATACTGAGCCATCTTTGTCCTGTGTTTCAAACCATGCAAACTGAACATTTGTCTACTGTACATATAAAATGATTACATTCATATCACTGATACGATTGTCATGAATGTGTCTGTGGTGAAACACTTTTATATAAATATGCATTCACTTGTTTTTCATTAAATGGCTGTTCACAGATTTAGAAAATAGTTATTTATTTATTTTAATTTCAAGAAGTATCAGTGCTCTTTCTATGGACAACTTATGAGAAGGTGCTGGTGTTATCTGGTAACATTTATACATGTCATGTTTCCATACTACAGTTTGAATCTTATCAGCAAAACCTACCCTAATCATGTGGACACTGAGTCAGTGTTCTGTGACTGAAATGCCATTGAGCTTGTTTGTGTCTTTTGGCTTTTCCCAGTTAGGGGTCGCCACAGCGGAACTCTGGTACGCTAATGATTGGCAGTAGATTTTACGTGCACAGTTGCCAGCCCTGACGCACAACCTTCATCGAAGGTACGGCCATTCACACATGTCTACACACAGGAGACACTCTAGCTGAGAATCAAACAGGACAACGTCTTACTGTGAGGCAACAACGCTACCGCAGCACCACCACTGCAGTTGAAATGCCATTGAGCAATCCTGTCAATTTACATGGCACATGGTGTTTAATTATACTGTTCACACATAGCATGTAACCTCTAGTAACCTTGTACTTGAAAATAGTCCAACAATTATAATATAAGCAATAGGTTATAAAACATTGTAAAAACAATAAGTTCCTTTTACATATCACAGTAGTTTTCAGAAGGAATTATCAGTAAATGTTAATAATTTGTATTGCCCTTATATTAGCAGAGTACAGTGAGTTTAAATTGTTTGTTCAATTCATTACTTGCAATTAATATATTCACTGTCTGGTGCCAGAATGCTAATTATTTCTAAAATACATTTATGACCTTTGCAGGATATGACACAAATACAAAATGGGCAAATTGACACATAAACATACAGAAGTGGACACAAGACAATCATTACCACTTACTTTCAACACGGTTTCATACCTTTAACTTCTAGAAACCCTATCCAACCTAGGATACTTCACTACCACACTTCAGTGGTTCCAGAGCTACCTACATGACCGGAAACAAGCAGTAAAATGGTTAACCAACCCCCCCCCCCCACTTCCTGCTTAACCCTACAGGAGTTCCCCAAGGCGTCATCTTAGGTTCTCTACTGTTTAACATATTCACCAATAATTTACACATCGCCTCTTCCCCAGGCACAATAATTCAGTATGCAGATGACTCAACCTTACTCTGTACATCTCATACTCTCCCTAAACTACAAAACAAAACTCAACAATCTTTCACAGCAATTGAATCTTGGCTCACAGAGGCCCATCTTTTTCTACCCCCCCCCAAAAAAAAAAAAAAACAAACTCACAGTCTTTCACCCCAAAAATACCACCCTCAGCCCAGACCAATTTAATATCCTTGCAGCTGACAAAGCTAGCATAGCAAATGTTCAAGAAATTAAACGTTAGATGTTATAATTGATAGCAAACTCAACTTTGACCATCATAGCCAACAAAACATAAAGACACATAAAAAAACTAAGACTCCTTTACAGAAACAAACAATTCCTTACCACTGCAACCAAGACGACTCTGGAAAAAATCTTCCTGCTCCCCTCCCTATTCTATGGTTCCTGTATACTAACTAATCTGCAAAACTCCTCCAAAACTAAAATGGAACAATGTTACAATAAAGTATCAGAGTTTGCAACAAACTCCAACTCCAGTACACAGCACTGTATACCACTACAAGAACTAAATTGGCTCGAGCTATCAAACCAACATATACACGCCTAACTACAATACATAACCTGCTCTATAAACCCACTGCCTGTCCTGCTTTAGCAAAACTGATCAAACAATACAAACCTAGCAGACCACTAAGAACCAATGCCAAAAACTACTCAAAACCTACAAACCTTCCAAAAACTCAGGAAAATCTATACGCATACTCTGTCTCAAATTATGGAACTCCCTCCCACCTAACACTAGGCTAACTCCTAGTCTATCTCTCTTTAAAACTTCCTTAAAAGAACACTTAAACAAATCATGACTGTGCCCTTGCCTAACTCCAGGCTAATCCCCCCTCTAGCCCTCTGCATTACCTCCTCATAATACACAAACCTCCTTCCTCTAAAACTAATCTAGTAACAAGCTCAGTAACAGTTTGGAAGCCACGCCATCTGCTAACACCTGTGTACCTTCTTGTCCCTGCTATTGTACCTGTACTTACCGAGGTCTAAGCATTCTGACTGACTGACTCCAACCTGTGTCATAATAATGAAGTACAGTCTAAGCAAATGCTCTTAACTCTAGGAAGCCAGTCTTCTAATTGTGAATGTATGGAAACTCTCAATGTTTACTATGACATATTTTAACATTATATAAGTAACTCTTAAGTTCTTGTTCACAAATTTATGATTGTGTAGTCTCATATAAGTAATCCAATTGTATAAATGTGTAACCAAGTCATACATGTGGAGCTTTTCTCCCCAGGACTCCAATGAAAATAGGTTATGTAACCCAGACTGGCTATCACAGTAAACAAATGTCAAATAAATAAATAAATAAATATGTAAATATATAAATAAATCAACATTTCCTAAGCCATTGTTAACAGGGTCAGTAAAAATAAACAATATATGTTTGAAGTTAATAAGTTTAAGATGCATTTGTATTCTTCAATTTATTTCAGTAGACTTGTTACACAGTTTGGAATCACAGGAATGTTTTGTGACATTGCACTTACTTTGTTGGTATTGCTGCCATAAATCTTAACTACTGATGAAGTAGAAATTATTTGTTTAATGAACTGTGGATTGTGGAGACATTATGAGTCAATCTGAATGAATTGTTTAGCACCATGAGCACGGAAGCTGAAAACATGGTGCACTACTGTTCATTGACTTTATACATGTGCAGCTTAATACCTTGTGTGTGTTCTGTCAGCTTCCAGTCATATATACCATGAGAAGGTACCTCATTACTTTCAGTATACTGTAACAGTCTGGGCATTCACATGATAATTGCTATATTGTTTAAAAAAAGCAGTTTCAATTAGATGAAGCATATCCATATGAATGTGAAAAGTGGAATGTCCTAATAAGTGTCTTAATTAATGACTGTCTCCCAAGCATGTTTCAATGCATGCATAGTGTTATCACTCAGATATTACATGCACATTAAATCATACACAGGCATGTATTAAATATCATACCGCTACAGGCCAGTGTGAGGTGCTATGCCTTTATATGAACACACCAACGTAACTGCAACAAAAATGTATTCAGTGTTTCAAAAATGCTCTTCAGATTCTCCTGCCTCCCCTAATTTTCACACTGTTACCATGAAGCAGTACTATGAATTTTCAACTAGGGATACAGTTTGGATTACAGCACTAGACTGTGTTCAACGAAGTATTAATGTAGAAGTAAATCATTCAGGAATCAGCCAGTATATAACCAATTCATACTGCATGTTACTTGCACTCATAACCACATCAGTGTCTGACATACACATTCTCTTTGTGTTAGGTGTGGTGTCTTCTTTAGGATCAGTCAGTCTGAGGATGTAATTTGTCAGCACTGTTTGTGCTTTTGTCACTGACTGCACATCTGGGATGGTTGTGCATTTTGGGTTCAAAGTTTTTGTAAGTTTCATGCCGACTTGTATGATGTGAACTGAGGAAATACATGGTGCCAAGGCTGTGTCTCATTCCAGAAGCATGTCTCCTTGATGTAGTCAGCACAATGTAGGCATTGATTTGGTGACTTATGCTTCAGAAAACTGAACAGTGTAATGCCATGAGATGGTGAGCATCGGCAACAGCTAACTAGACAGTTAAACCTCATGTTGTTTGACTCAGTGGATGGGGTGACACTGTACTCTGATGAAAAAGTATCAATAACAGGAAGCTGATTTTGGGTGTAACTGTTATAATGCAAATGTGTTAACAGCGAAGGCTGTTTAGTCTAGTGTTGGTACATTGCCTGACCTGAGATGAAGACAATTAAAGGAAGGGTCAAAATGATATGCCACTTGTCACTACTCTGAATGTGTGTAAAGTGAATTAGTCAACCAGCTATAGCAATGCATCAGGGGCTGTTTTACTGTTGGATATACTGAAGCATTTGAGAATGAGGCAAAAGGGTAATGCGGCTACATAGTAGGTTAAGTGTATCAATTACATAAAAAATAATGCACACAGCATTTTAAAAAGGTATAGTGGGACGTCATAAGAGGTACATTACAGGTAAATTAGAATAGGCTGCAGGATGAAACTTAGTTAACAGAATGGATCGATCAAAGAGACGGGCTTCTTTAGGTATATAGCAGAAATGAGGAAAAGAGGGTCTGAGCTGGCCTCACACAGCAAATATGGAAGGTTAATCAAAGACTAGCAGGAATCAGCTTAAGCATTGAAATAGCACTCTGCTTCAGTCTTAAAATGAAACAACAGGAAGATTCAGTTCTTGAAGAATCCATTTCAGAATCGGATGAACAATGGACTGGCACTAAGGTACAGAAACAGGAGATGACAAACTATGTACCCTGACAGAGGAGAAAAAAATAAGGGACAGATGAGTTGCATACTAAAGTCCTCATAAATGTGTCCAGTCTGCTTTTATACATCCTAACAATGGTCTGTTGCACATAAATTACTAGTCCTCATAAAGGTGTCCAGTCTGCTTTTATACATCCTAACAATGGTCTGTTACAAATAAATGACTAGTCCTCATAAATGTGTCCAGTCTGCTTTTATACATCCTAACAATGGTCTGTTACAGATAAATGACTAGTCCTCATAAATGTGTACAGTCTGCTTTTATACATCCTAACAATGGTCTGCTACAGATAAATGACTAGTCCTCATAAATGTGTCCAGTCTGCTTTCATACATCGTTGCAATGGTCTGTTACAGATAAATGACTAGTCCTCATAAATGTGTCCAGTCTGCTTTTATACATCCTAACAGTGGTCTGTTACAGATAAATGACTAGTCCTCATAAATGTGTCCAGTCTGCTTTTATACATCCTAACAATGGTCTGTTACAGATAAATGACTAGCCCTCATAAATGTGTCCAGTCTGCTTTTATACATCCTAACAATGGTCTGTTACAGATAAATGTCTAGTCCTCATAAATGTGGCCAGTCTGCTTTTATACATCCTAACAATGGTCTGTTACAGATAAATGACTAGTCCTAATAAATGTGTCCAGTTCACTTTTATATATCCTAACAATGGTCTGTTACAAATAAATGACTAGTCCTCATAAATGTGGCCAGTCTGCTTTTATACATCCTAACAATGGTCTGTTACAGATAAATGACTAGTCCTCATAAATGTGGCCAGTCTGCTTTTATACATCCTAACAATGGTCTGTTACAGATAAATGACTAGTCCTCATAAATGTGGCCAGTCTGCATTTATACATCCTAACAATGGTCTGTTACAGATAAATGACTAGTCCTCATAAATGTGGCCAGTCTGCTTTTATACATCCTAACAATGGTCTGTTACAGATAAATGACTAGTCCTCATAAATGTGGCCAGTCTGCTTTTATACATCCTAACAATGGTCTGTTACAGATAAATTCCTACTAATGAAGTCCCAGGTGACAGAAAGACATCAACTGTCTTCTACTTGTAGAATGGTGAAAGCAGGAAAACTTCAGCAAACCACAAGCTTGTCAGGTAAAGTCAGAGATAAACTTTGGTAGCATTTCTATAGGATGACAACTTGCAGGACAACTACTAATATGGCTGTATTGTCCAGAATGAGCTGTCTTTCAAAACTGTATAGTATCAGTCAGTCTGTTTGACTAATCTGGCAGTCAATGACCATGGTTAAAACTGTGAGCTGTAGCTCTAAGCATGTCACTTAACCAGAAATTGCTCCCAGGAGTCCCTGGAAAGGGACTGTGTGTCTACTGGGTCTACCTGGTTAACAAATGGGTATTATTATTATGATGATGAAGATGATGATTATTATTATTACATGACATTAGTGAGATCAGATGTGGGTATTTTTTATTATCTACTACTTTGAAGTCAAATATATATCACTCGAATAGCAAATAATGTTTACAGTTCATTACCCCTAATTGTGAGAGCTTGGTAGTGCTGGTTAGTCCCAGTGAGATATACCATTACCATGAGAGAGAACAACCCCCAACACATCTTCACATAGGCTTAACACCATATGCCCTTAGCATATAAAAACACTGTAAGAGTCTTCAGTATAAAGGATCAACACTGTAGTTCAGCCTACAAAATACTGCACAGTCACAGATTGTTACATGCATTTCAGTGACCCACAATGTGCAGTCAATAACTAGCCTAGCATTCGTTATCACAGACCTCCAACAACAACATAACCAAGGATTGATTGTGGTCACCTGTTCCACAGATATGGCCTGCAAGTAATGTCTGTTCCTGGCCCACACTATCAGATATCCCAAAGAAGTGTTAGTCATGAGTAATTCTATGCTTAAGCCTGCAGTCTGGAGGGAAACGATAAACTCCTCTTCCCGAGAAACTCACATTCATTGAAAAATGCATTGAAACTCACATTCATTGAAAACTGTATTTGGTCAGTGGTGGATGAAGTGTACCTTGGTCCCAAGGAACTGTTTTCAAACCATGGACCATCTGAACACATTTTTAGGGCTATGCATAAATGTATGTGTTCTTTGATTCACTTTCCACATGGTTTTAAATTACATTTCTTGTTTAATACAGCAACAACTGTTAGCATGCATTTATAGCTTGTAGTTTTGAACATTTTTTTCCAGTAAGCAGTGAAACAAAATGTACGAACCAATAAGGACAACAGTACCCAGTTCAGAACATTTCAGCCATAAAAGGCCACTCAAACTGATGTCATTATAATCTACCAATATCTGTACTCAACAATTATGGACACTAAACTGAATATGTACATGTAGTCTCTGATTGTGATAAAAATGGGCACGGAAGAGTATTCCAGTTTGCTTTACACAAATGCACACTAATTATGATTTTTGAGCTTTATCAGCTAGGCAGGGTCAGTCATTTTTTTTTATTTTCAGACATCCCCCAAGCCCCAGCAATTATAGCCACATTGTTGACTGCATCCTCCTCAAATGCCTGTGTCAAAACATTAATAATAATGACCACATATTTCAAAATTGCTGAGCACAAACACAGTAGCCAAAGTATTACTGCTTAATTCTCACACACACATGCACCTTTATTCTGCTGTGTTGCTTTGTCCCTCAAAACAGCATACTAACCCATTCTGTTTCTGCTGCTAAGAAATACTCCCGTTCCTATATAAACCAAGAAATGACTCTGTTCAAAGAATATGCCAAATTATTCCATTCTGCAAGAAGTTGCAAAAGGACTTCACATGCAAAAGAAAGCATGATTCTTATCTAGTGCGACATTTAATCTCATGCTGTTTTTGGAAAGTCTCCTACTTTGCCATGTGTGCATGTGTGTGCAGCAGTAGCACACAGACGGGAAGAAGCAGAATCAGCATCACATGTATGTCAAACAGGCTTGGACACTGAGTACTTTTTTCTATTTTTTAAATATTTAGGAAATTTGCTTTTTAAATGAATGTTGTAAGGCCGCCACCCCCTGGCCATCCAGGCCCTAGGCAGTTACCTAGGTCACCTAGTGCTAGATCTAGCTCTGGCCCTTGTGATAGAGGGGGGGGGCTATTGGAAGCTAGAGTTGTAGCATGTGATATAATGAAAGTTTTTGATGAGGTACAACATGGCTAAATCTCACAGATTCATAAAGCATATGGGACTGGAAAAAAAGTGGCTACATTTTTCCAAGCACACCTCTCAACTGTTCCCGATGTTCAGGGAAGTACTGGATTTTGGCTCAGAAATTTTCTCTGTCTCTTCTAAAAGTAAGATTTTGTGAAAAAAAAAGTGAAGGCCTGTACTCAATAAATACTGTCATTATAGTTACAAGCATCTTTTCCTTCAGAAAGTAAATATTAATTGACATGATTTTGCACAGGTGATGAAGAGACTCCAGTGCATGGATTGCAGTCAGCATCTCTTTTACACAGTGTGCTTCGGTCTACCTGCATGACTTATGTAATGCATGCAAGATGCAGTGGAAAGCATCAAGAGTTTATTTTCTCTGTTGTATCTTGGCAATATGCTTTCTAGGGAATTATATGCTTCCAGCCCATTTAAATAACACAACCAATTAACCAGTTAGTAAAACAGTACAGCCGTATGTATGTTTAAAAAGCACCTAACCCCTATATCAGTGCTAAAATGCATTAAATTAAATATTTCCACACTATTACATTATTCATGCCTTGGGTTAAGAGACTGTCTGAATTATTACACAGGCCTTGCATATTTACCCCCCCCCCCCGAAACTGCTCCCCAGCCCCAGGCAAAATTGGTTTGGGGACTGAGGAGAGAAAGGGAGAGCTAGATTCAGCAGAAATTGCTGTCTCCACCAATACAGTTCCCTTTTTAGAAAGCCCAAAACTGAAATTTGATACTGCAGAGTATGTAAATGTTGGGCCTGTGTGTCTTTTTGGAAACTATTGCATCTTTCTCATATGTAAGCTGGCTAGAGGAATCAGCATTTCAACCACACACTGACAGAAGAAATGTCAGGGGGGCAGTAACAAAGTGTACACAAGTAAAACAGATTCCTGCCCATCGTAAATTAAAACTTTTAGTCACATTTTTCAAAGTTTACATAATCGGTAGATAAATTCTTAATTTTTTTTATGTATGTATGTATTTATTTATTTTATATTAGTTTACCGGGTAGTGCACTGATCTCAATGGACCATTTGCAAGCACAGCCCAGGTGAATAAGATCAAATAAGAAATAAACAAAACATATTTACAGATATAAGGCTATGCTAAAAAACAAATATATATATATATATATATATATATATATATATATATATATATATATATATATATATATATACACATACTTACAGATGCAGGAATATACTACAACATTTAGTTCAAGAAGCAGTTAACAATGTCAAAACATTTGTGGAAACTGGAATTAAGCTTAGCAGAGCTAAATAAAAGCCCAATTACCTAAAATACTTTGAAGCTAAATATAATGGTCCCCAAATGGAAACTTCTGAGATTGTGAAAAAAAAACTGAGTTTCTTAAAGGGGAAATGCTGCTTTTAGTGAGAAAGTAATTTAAAATAGTATTTTCTTCAAATGGCAACCATTTCTGTGGGGAAGGTTTCCTCAACAGAGAGTTAACTGCCAAAATGAAGCTTTTAGCCAATTGCTGCTCCTGTGAAGCCTCAAAGCTGCTTCTCCATGAGGTGGCAAGAAAGTACAGAAGAAAGACTCACTCTGACTGTTAATTTCCCTTCTTGAGTCTGGTCAATCAGCGATCAGAATGAATGTATGGGAGGGAGACAGAACTTTGTGAAGTTGGCTGGTTGTTGTTTCCTGGGAAGGCTACAATCAATATAGCCTAAAGTCTACTGCAACAGTAGGAATGATGAATATTAGTACTTGTATGGAACACTTTTAAGTTGAGTATTCTGAAGAAAGTGTATTTAATTCACTCAGTTATATTAGGTAAATTAGCTTATTTAGGTAGAAGATGTAGGTTTCTATCTCCAAGAGAGAAGGACATGTTGGAAATTGTTTTTGAGTAATATCAGGATCAAGACTGAACCCAGTAAAGAGGGAGTTATTATATAACAAAAAGAGAAAGAGGATTTAGGGTTAGTAAATCAAGTATTATATCTGGCAAGTGATGGGAGAGTATAATAAGAAGACTTTAGTGAAAGAAATATAAGGTACTCTGGAAAGTAATAGGAAAAGGAAATAGTAACTTGTGGAAGAAGATATAGGCAACTATTGTAAAAACAATGGCAAACAGAAATGGAAACTTTACTAGAACATCTGCACAATGGTATGAGTCATTGATGGAAAGTATTATGTCAACCCATTACTAAGTTTAAAAGGGGGAATAAAGGAAATGATAAGTAAAAGTCTAGTCTTGTCCTTATTTCTAGACTTGTGTAAAGCCTTCGACACAGTTTGTCACAGCAAATTTCTACTTCAAATATCTTCACTAGGTTTCTCTTAGCCCACCTTTATGTGGTTTGAAAACTGCCTGTCTAATAGGTATCAGCCAGTAAAATGATACTCCATGCTCTTTCCTTACCTCCCAGTCACCACTGGTGTACCACAAGGTTCTATCCTTGTCATTTTTGTCCCTCTCTTTTTTAAACGTGTTTCTGAGTAGCATCCCACATTTCTACAGGAAGTGAGAAGACTTATGTGCTATTTGGTATTTGAAATTTTGTGCTAATTAGATGTATAGACTTTTGTCTGGGTTTACCTTTTTTTCAAGGGGTTTTGTACCTACTTTCAATGTCTGCAGGTTCATAGGTGTGCTTCAAGGAAGTCATGATTGTAAAGTTGCTTCAGAGCTGTTCCATGTCAGAGGCAGTCAGTGCCTTATTTCTGTTGTATACTATTCTAAATATCCTGAGGTGATTAAACTTAAAATATCATCACAGAGTATCATAACATTGTTAAATTAATTTTTTTCATGATCTTGTCTCATAGCTGTATTTATCACAAGTAATGGTCAACAGTATGTGATCCATGACTAAACAAAGTAAAAATTCTTACAAGAGTGGAAACTCCAGCAAATCAGTTACCACAGAGATATCCCCTGTCAAGTGGTCAAATCATGCAAGTGGTCCAACCAGTAACAATATATATATATATATATATATATATATATATATATATATATATATATCTAATGAGAAAATCTGTGTACAGATCAAAGCTGGCCTCTTATACTGCATTTCTGGAGTACAGATATTCACTCTTCTATCAATTCAAGTGCACCTCTTTTCTCAACTCACGTACACCTCTTCTCTCAACTCCTGGGACGTTAGCTTTTTCAAGTATTGATGGAGAGGTCAATGAGAACACAACTGCCAGGATTACAGTTTTATTTTAGCCAGAACAGATTCTCAATGCATGTAGCATGGGAAGCTGTACAGGAAAAATAGAAACGTTTTTATGACTGATCAGCTAAGCCATTTACAATGTTGAGACCTGAAGAAATAGTCCATCTTAGAATCCAAATGAGAAATATTCAATGCAACAAAAAGCAGTTGCTGTTGTGATGTTCATTACACCAAGGTCCTAAATTGCCTGCTTAAATAAATACTGGATTGTTCTCACCACAAAACACTGAACTGTTAAGAAACAATATCACATCTACAAGCTTTGTAAAGACCCTGTTACAGATGGTGTTCCAGTTGCCAGTGCATTTGTTGTTGATGATTCTACTTTTTACCAATTACTAGATGTGCCTACAGGATTAGCGATAAATATCACCTAATATTTAGACAGACTGTAGTCTGTCTAAATATTACCATAGTTTGAGTAAGAAGCTAGCTAGGTGGAATGATTATGTCATGTGTTGTGACAGCAAAAATGAACTCTACTAGTATTATGTACGTTTTCTTCAAAAAAGGTTTTCAACATTTGAAATGATACGAGTCATTGACACTCCTAGTCTAATTTATAGTCTGTATCATGCAGATGTATAATTCGATTTAATTCAAATATTAAACCTTAAGGGAAGAGATGTAATGCATAGAATATTGTGCAGTCAGTGCCAATAGTATCCCGCATATGGGATATCATGTGATTGCGCCTTCTGTGGCACTTATTGCACATGACTAAATGGACTGATTGTTTATGCACTAGTTCTTGTGTCTTTGTCTCTCTATGTAGTTTACTACTGGTGTCCCAGAAGTCCCAGTAAGACACCCCCATTCTTTCTGTAATATTCCAGTAAAATGTCTTAGTAACATTATTAAGAAGTTTCCTCCCTTTCATTACTTTTCCCTCTCCATGTTATTCCAAATCTTTTTTTATTCCTTCTGTTTGAAATAGTTACAGTCTTTGATATATTCCGTACCCCACCAATTCATCAGCTGAAATATTACTCTGTAAAGTGCTATTTTCCTTATGCATCTCTTCTGTTCTAACCTGCATTTCCTTCCTGAATTAAAGCAAGCTAAATACATTATGGCCCATTCATTGCTATAAAGGTCTGTTACTTAAATACTCTTCTGTCCTGCCTTTAATGTTAATATTAATGCTTGCCATTAACCTAAATATAGCACTGATGCTGCAGCATCTTATTACATTTCCCCTCCTGCCCCACATTATTACTGTTAATTATTCTCACCCTACAGATGCCCTCTGATTTACCACAAATAACTGCTATGTTATACTATACTCACCCTACTGATGCTCTCTGATTTACCACAAATAACTGTTACATTATATTATACTCACCCTACTTATGCCCTCTGATTTACTACAAATACCTACTACATTATACAATACTCACCGTACTGATGCTCTCTGATTTACCACAAATAATTGTTACATTATACTGTACTCACCCTGCTTATGCCCTCTGATTTACTACAAATACCTACTACATTATATTATACTCACCGTACTGATGCTCTCTGATTTACCACAAATAACTGTTACATTATACTGCACTCATCCTGCTTATGCCCTCTGATTTACTACAAATACCTACTACATTATACTATACTGATGCTCTATGATAACAGCTACATTATACTGTACTCACCCTGCTTATGCCCTCTGATTTACCACAAAAAACTGCTATGTTATACTATACTCACCCTACTGATGCTCTCTGATTTACCACAAATAACTGTTACATTATACTATACTCACCCTACTTATGCCCTCTGATTTACTACAAATACCTACTACATTATACTATACTCACCGTACTGATGCTCTCTGATTTACCACAAATAACTGTTACATTATACTATACTCACCCTGCTTATGCCCTCTGATTTACTACAAATACCTACTACATTATACTATACTCACCGTACTGATGCTCTATGATTTACCACAAATAACAGCTACATTATACTGTACTCACCCTGCTTATGCCCTCTGATTTACCACAAATAACTGCTATGTTATACTATACTCACCCTACTGATGCCCTCTGATTTACCACAAATAACTGCTACATTATACTGTACTCACCCTACTTATGCCCTCTGATTTACCACAAACAACTGCTACATTATACTATATTCACCCTACAGATTCCCTCTGATTTACCACAAATAACTGCTACGTTATACTATACTCACCCTACTAATGCTCTCTGATTTACCACAAACAACTGTTACATTATAAAATACTCACGCTACTGCTGCTCTCTGATTTACCATAAATAACTGCTACATTTCTCTATATCTATCTTTCAAATCACTGAAAACCATGCTTGTAAAACATACTTATTCTGATCCTTTACTCTCGGTATGATTCCCCCCTGAGATCAAACTAGACATTTTGCACAACCTCAGATAAACAATTTTTCCATAGTTAGCACAAGTGTTCTAGCATAAAATACAATTCTAGTAATCAGTCCTTAGTGTAGTCATATGCCAAAAATTACAATAGGTCCAAAAAAATAAAACTGGTTACCTTCTGCAAACAGTAAACCCTGGTTAATTCTACACACTCCTCCCCCACCAACCTCAGCATTCATTCACGGGACCCTATTAAATTATCAAACGTTTCAAAGTTTGAATGTCATATGGTCGACACCATATGATTGAACTTGGAAAAGTTCGAAAGTGAAAGTCAACAGCTCCATACATGCAGAATGGGAACATTTCCCTTTTCTGCACTGAAGTGCGGTCTCAGAGTTGGTATATTTAAGTAGGGGGGGTGTGGGGGGGTACGTTTTTATTATATATTCAAAGATTCAAGTTTCGCTCATATGTTGTTGAACATATGAGGTTCGAAATTTTGAAGCTTCAAATATATAATATAGCCCCTTTTTTCACACATATATCTAAATGCTATGTGCTAAGTTTATGTCACATCCACTCTCACTCCCATCAAATATCACTCTAATTAATCCAAAATAATTGCTTCATTTGACTTGCCAAAAGTGAGTCCATCGAAAGACGATTTGATAAGCCTTGTTGAGTCACTTTTTGTTCAGATTGCTGCATGTATCCCCTGAGAAGAAGAGGTGATGAGATGTCATTCTGTGGGAGGTATTTGGAGCCCCAAACCTATAGAAAATACCCATCATTTGAGAAGTTTGGTTTTCAGTGAAATATTGTTACTGTTCAGACCAAACAGCCTTCAGCAAAATAAATACGAAAATAAATAAATAAATAACTAAATGCTATATCCAAGTAGAATATGTTCTCAAAATATCCCCAGACTTTGCTTATGCCGCAACTGTCTAAATGCACCTTATATTATCAGTGTTTTTACCCATAACAAAACCATCTCAAAATTATGGGCCTGCAATCTTATAGTCCCAAGAAACAGAGCAATATGATTCCCTCAAAAAATATCCTAGAACTTGTACTTTTTGACCACTGCTCACTGTAAATAATATCAAAGAAAAAAGATGGCAAAGTTGCTTATTTGATGTTATTTATCAGTGATTATAAAAGCTCCCACTGAACTTTAACTGGCATCTTGTCTCCTCCTAGATCCTAACCGTGCTGTGCAATGTTTATTAAACATTCTTCTGCTCTTACAGCAGAGATATTTTTCTTTTTTTTTTCTAAAAACTAGCAGAGTTGGAGTAATAGTACCATCTAAGAGTGTTATGGTCTTAATTATTTAATTAACTACACTGCTGTTACAAGGATTATATTTAGCTCAAGAGCTGATGGACATGCTCCATTTAAAGAAATCCCAATCCCTCCGAGCTACACGCTCTAGGGACCTAAACCTTGTCACCACAATAAACAGAACATGCTGGAGGGATAGAGTCATGTCCCAGAGACTTCCCATACTCTGGAACAATCTACCTGTCTATATCAAACAAAGCTCCTCATTAGCACTCTTCAAGTAAAATCTTGATGATTGGATGGGAAATAGGAAATTCACCCCATTGATCACTTCTGTGGCTCTGCTCAACAGTGGCACAGGAAAATAATTTTCTTGGGTGGGGAAAGCCAGGGTACCTTCTTGGCTAGGCTTATATAGGCCCTAGGGCCAATAGCCTAGTACCTCCCTATGAACCTATGAACAAGTCATAACTGAAAAATGCAATGCAACATCTAAAGTTCTGGGTGAAATGGATCATGCCTCCAATAGCCCCAGGCTGGAAATTCCATCCCCATATCCATTTAATTGAACTTAAAGTACTCAAAATAACAAAACTAAAAGATCCATGGATAGGAGTAGTTGGAGTTAAAATATTTAAATTTTGAATACTGTATGAAGTTAAAGTGTCTTTTCATTCTGCTACTTCTATTTATGCTTTTTTTCTACCAGCAAACAATTCAGCAGCCTATTTTGGAGGTGAGTTTGGTTGTGAAAGCAGTATTATAAGGAAATGCAGTTCAGTGGACTAACATTTAATGGTTGAAGAAAAGCTTTGCAAAGTATCATCAAAAACAGCCAAAGCAGAAAAGTTATAAAAAATTCAGAATGGAAAATGTCTACAACCCTAAAATCTTTGCTGACATAACTAACACCCTTAAATAAAGGAAGAATATACACTAACTGTTTTGCTGTCGTAAGAGATGAGTATGTCACATCATAAAGCACAGGGGTTGGGAGGGTGGCTTAATGGTTAAGGTGTTTGCCTTACAAACACAAGGTGCAGGGTTTGAGTCTCACAAGGGATAATTGGCTAGGCTTAAAATGGCTAAACTATGAACCTATGAACTATGAACCTATGAACACAAGATCTGATGCCTGCAGCCTATTGGCAAATGCTCTTGCCACCCCCATAGTGCCTTTTTTAGGCAAGGCTCAAAAGACAAACCCACCTCCATAGGTATCACAAGGGATAAGAAACTAAGAGTAATGCTACTCAACGCCAGAAGTCTAAACCTCAAGATGCACGCACTCAAAACTCTCCTTAGCATGGAGAACATCGATATCTGTGCAGTAACAGAAACCTGGTTCAAGGCTCCCGAGAGCACCCCAGCACTACCAGGTTATACCTCATACCATGCTTTTTGGCCCCAAAACTTGGACCGAACCACAAAAGGAGGGGGAGTATCAATATTCGTCAAAGATACCCACACCTCCAGGTTGGTGGCACAGCACAAAGCATCAGAGACTGTCCATTGGCAACTAACAGTGGGTAAAACTGCCTTCCAGTTTATAGCCTGCTACAGACCACCCTCCCAAACCCAGGAACCCCACTCGGTCTTCCTGAGAACACTGGAAAATATGAAGGTCTCTCCAAACACCATTATATTGGGCAACTTCAACTACCCAAACATAGACTGGGATCATTACTCTAGCTCCAACACCCTAGCCCAAAGGTTCCTAGAATTTATAAACTCAAATGCTATGGAACAACTTGTTACCACTCCCACAAGAGGGGAAAACATACTGGACCTGATCATCACCAACATGGGGGCTCTATGCTCCAGACCAGAAGTGTATCCCTCACTGGTAAGTTCAGACCATAAACTAATCTCACTGGATATTCACATCTCGACCCCACCCCCTGCTCAGAAAACCACAGTGAAAAACTTCTCTAAAGCAAATTTCACACTCTTCAAAACTGAGGTGGAATCCTTCAAAGCCCCCGGGCCTGTGGAAAATATGGCCCAGACCGCAGAATCCTTTATAAATGCATTCTATGAACACCTTCAGGAATGCATGGATCATGCAATCCCAAATAAAACCAAGACCCAATCCTCCAAAGGCATGCGTCCTGTCTGGTGGACCCCAGCCATAAACAAACTATACAATAGAAGGAGGAAGCTACTACATGATAGAGCAAAATCCCAAAAAGGGAAGGCATCTCTGATCAGTATTAGCAAAAAACTACGGGCACTCATAAAATCGTCTAAGGCCAGCTTCGAGAGAAAAATTGCACAGGACACTAAGGATAATCACAAGGCTTTATTTAGTTATGTTAGGAACCTGGGTGGGAATTCCCAGATATGCTCAGAATTAGTCCAAAATGACAAAAAATACACCGAACCCACAGACATTGCTAACATCCTAGCTGACAGGTTCAGCGCAAACGTCCCCCCCCCCACCAAAAGGGCAAATATCTATCCCAGCAGAGTGCTGCCCCCCTGACATCTCAGATGCTCAGGTAAGAGCCGCCCTCTCCAAAGCAAAAAACACAGCATCAATGGGACCAGACGGTGTCCCGGGCTGCATCCTCCATGAACTCCAAGAAGAGCTAAACCCAAACATAAAACTACTGTTCAATCTCAGCCTTACTACAGGATATGTACCCAAAGAGTGGCGTACAGCAACAGTGGTCCCGCTCCACAAAGGTGGTGCTTCAACGGATCCTGGAAACTATCGCCCCATAAGCCTGACTAGCTTGGTCTGCAAAGCTATGGAAAGGATCATCATGGACCTCATAAATAAAGATATTGGGGACCTACAGACATTGGATCCTACCCAGTTCGGCTTTGTTAAGGGCAGATCCTGCCTCTTAAACCTGGTCGATTTCTTTGAAACAGTCACCAAGGCCATTGACGAAGGGAAGGTGGTCCACACAGCCTACCTGGACCTCGCAAAAGCCTTCGATACAATACCCCACTCGGGCATTATAGATAAGCTCACCAGCTTAAATATAAACCCCTATGTCACTAGATGGGTTGCAAACTGGCTCAAGGACAGAACCCACATGGTTAGAATTGCTGGAGCCATGTCAGACTCCAAACCAGTTACAAGTGGCGTCCCACAAGGCTCAGTCCTGGGACCTCTCTTGTTCGGTATATATTTCTCAGAGGTACAGGCCAACACGGAAGGACTGTGGCTGACCAAGTTTGCAGATGACTGCAAACTAGGTGCCATAATCAACTCTCCAGCCAACACAAGCATCCTACAAAAGGGCCTCATAGAAACAGACAACTGGTGCCAGAGCCATGGCCTCAAGCTAAATGCCAAAAAGTGTATAGTTATCCCCTTTGGCAAAAACAAAGTGCCCACAAATTACCACATAGGTGGTAATCCATTAAGTACAGAAGAAGTAATTAGGGACCTGGGGACCCAAGTTGATAGCAATCTCTCATTTGAAAACCACATGGCCAAAGTGGTTAGAAAAACATTTTATATAGCCCATCTAATCATGAAGGGATTCACATCTAGATCAGGGGAGGTCATCGTGCCTCTTTACTCATCCCTCATCAGGCCCATAATTGAGTACAATGCCCCTTTTGGGATGTACCTTACCAGACACCTGCAGGAACTGGAAAGACCCCAAAAGTACCTCACCAAGAGGATCAAAGGGCTCAAACAGATGCCATATGCTGCCCGGTTAAAGAAACTCCAGCTCTACTCAGTGGCATACTGCCTGCTCAGAGGCGATCTGTGCCTGACGTATAAAGCCATGTCCAACCCGGAATTAATGGACATGCTGCACCTCAGAAAATCCAAATCCCATCGAGCTACGCGCTCGAGAGACTTGAACCTCAGCATTGAAATAAATAGGCCATGCTGGAGGGACAGATTCATAACCCAGAGGCTCCCTTCACTCTGGAATAAAATCCCAGTCCAGGTTAGGCAGAGTCCCTCATTGACTCTCTTCAAGAGGAATCTTGATGAGTGGATGGGAGATCATAGGTTTACCCCGGGTATCACTTCTGTGTCACTGTTAGACAGAAGCACAGTATACTAACCTCGAAAAAGGGCATAGCAAAATTCATTTAAAATGGGTGGCGAAAGGCAAACACACTCTGGCTAGGCTTATAAATGCCCTAGGGCAGATAGCCTAGTATGAACCTATGAACCTATGCAGCCTTCTCTTCATATGGCTCATTACCAGACATATAAGGCCCGTACTTATGAGTCCCACCGCTACAAAAAATAAACTGTTTTCAAAGAAACTACAGCAGGTTTTGAAACTTGTTGTAATGCTGTGAAATGTTTTTTATACTGCCATGGGGAGGATTCACTCCCACACAGTTGCTCCTTATATATGCCAAGTCAGAGACTGTTGATTTTCAGAGAATGGGGCATCTTGAAAATACTACAAGCTCAAAGCTGGTATATTTGGACTCAGTAATAATATTTAGCTGCAGGTAATTAATCTCCAGGATTAGTAACACCAGCATTAATATTACAAGTAAAACACAGAGGGATTAGACCCTGAAAAAGATCCAGAAAACTTGGAACCGATGAACAAATGCAAATGATGATGGCTGGGAGGGCAGAGAGGCAGCTTGGCTTGTTACAGCACTGACAACCACTGGATACAAAGTGTTAGAGAGAGTTAGTCAAAAACATTTAGATAATGATGGGGCATCCATGCACACCAGTCAGCAAATATAGTACCCAGAGCCAGGCATGCTCAGTACTGCACATGTTTGGGTGGCTGGTACTACAGGCTGAACTTTTCAACTGCAATAGCAGAACCATGGGTTAGCATTAAGTAGAAAATCCTGAAGGCAGCTTGGATGACGGCCTCCCATGACTCGTTCTTGTCCAAAGAGGAGTCTGCAAATATGTTGATATGGGCAGCTGATGGCAGACAGTTTAAGTAAATTACAGACATCTGAGACATGAGCATGTGGAGACACACTTTTGTAACCACATCACACTCAAGTAAGCTAACACCCCACAAATACCACCATCATCTTTTGCAGTATGCTGCCACAGTATCTGCCCCAAGTATGTCACCCATGAAGAGGACCATATGGGTAAAACAGGAAGTAGTCAAACCTTCACAGAATCTCAAGTCAGAGCATTAAACAAAATAGCTCAGCACATAACATGAAATGCAGAACAAGCTTAGTTCGAAAGTGTGCATTGTAGAAGAAGAAAACATTGTTCTGAGATAGTTTATTTCAAACATGTCCAGGAAGTTTAGGCAATTTAAAGATATTTGATTTAAAAGTGTTGCTAATGAGAACCTTCACAAGAAGGTTAAAGTCAGATGTACAATGCATTTATTTTTTGTGTGTCAAGTATTTCTTTAACCAAACAGCCAAATGCCATATAACATATTATTCATGAAGTCCGTATTAGTAGAAAAAAAAAGTCATTTTTGTACAAGAAGAATAATTGGCTGAATAAGCATACTTATGAGTATACAAGAACAAAGAGATATTCACAACTGTGGGCACTAATGAAGTAGTACACTCCTGTCACACTGCATGAAAGTGCTGCAGAGGGTGACTGCTAAACAAATACACAGAGCAGTAGAATGTAAGATAGGAGATGAGCAGTTTGGATTCAGATCAGGATGCAACACAACTAACCTAATGTTTGCAGTGAGACAGATAGCTGACAAGAAGCTAGAGATGAGGAAAGAATCCAACTGGGCATTCCTAGACTTGAAGAAAGCATATAACAAACCCCCAGAAAAAATGACTTGGGAGTCCTGCAGTGGTTTGAAGTCCTAGAAACACTGACAAAATTAGTGCAGAAATGTAAAGGATCCAATGACAAAAATATGAACAGGGTTTGGACTCAAGAGGGGTTCCCACTGAAGTGGGTGTGCATCAGGGTTCAGCTCTGAGCCCACTGCTGTTTATATTGGTGATAGACTACACTGACAAACAGGTCCAAAGAGACAGATAGATAAAGCTGCTGTATGCAGACAATGTGGCATTATAAGCAGACTCTGAACATGGACTTCAGCAAATAATAGGGGAATGGAATGCAAAACTGAAGGCAGATGGTATGAAACTAAGTACAGACACGGTAGTTGTTAAGGCACTGACTGGGGGAAATTTGAAGAAGCTGAAAATTGAGATAGAAGGGAAAATAGCGGAAAAGATTAACTGCTTTATGT